>NC_088233.1:3085862-3093691 GCF_036934945.1 Oncorhynchus masou masou
TGGGTGCCGGTAGTTTAGCCTGGGTGCCAGTCAGTTTAGCCTGGGTGCCAGTCAGTTTAGCCTGGGTTCCAGTCAGTTTAGCCTGGGTGCCTGTCTGTTTAGCCTGGGTGCCAGTCAGTTTAGCCTGGGTGCCAGTCAGTTTAGCCTGGGTGCCAGTCAGTTTAGCCTGGGTGCCAGTCTGTTTAGCCTGGGTGCCAGTCAGTTTAGCCTGGGTGCCAGTCAGTTTAGCCTGGGTGCCAGTCAGTTTAGCCTGGGTGTGGGTGCCAGTCAGTTTAGCCTGGGTGCCAGTCAGTTTAGCCTGGGTGCGGGTGCCAGTCAGTTTAGCCTGGGTGCCAGTCAGTTTAGCCTGGGTGTGGGTGCCAGTCAGTTTAGCCTGGGTGCCAGTCAGTTTAGCCTGGGTGCGGGTGCCAGTCAGTTTAGCCTGGGTGCCAGTCAGTTTAGCCTGGGTGCCTGTTTCCGCTCTCTTGACAACTCCTGTGGAATTGTCATAACAATGACATCACTGGAGTTGTCCAGAGATCAGAAACAGATCTGGGATCAGGCCAGAGTGGTATCTTCAATGCACAACAACAGTTCCTCTTGGAGGAATAAAGAGAACAGAGATCACTAGAGATCTCACAGGTCCCTATAGAGATGACTACTAGTTTTGACCAGTCTGGCACCCTAATCCCTATGTCGTGCACTAGTTTTGACCAGTCTGGCACCCTAATCCCTATGTCGTGCACTAGTTTTGACCAGAAGCAGGTGTCCAGGTGTCTTAACTGCTGTGTATTTGTGTTTCCTATGTTTTGACTGAACGGTTGTCATATATTCTGTTGTTGTTGTGTTCATTTACAGACGTTTTCTCGGACAGCTAAACTCTATCACCATAATCAATATATGTCATAATATTTATATAAATTCAATTCTCGGATTCAACATGTTCTTTAGACGATGTAGCAAGGTGGTATACACCACAGGGTCATGTTCTTTAGACGATGTAGCAAGGTGGTATACAGGGTCATGTTCTTTAGACGATGTAGCAAGGTGGTATACAGGGACATGTTCTTTAGACGATGTAGCAAGGTGGTATACACCACAGGGTCATGTTCTTTAGACGATGTAGCAAGGTGGTATACAGGGTCATGTTCTTTAGACGATGTAGCAAGGTGGTATACAGTACAGAGACTTGGTAGCTGTAGAACGTTGTGATCCTCTAAGAACTAGAACAAGGTGTTCTCATTCCAATTCTACTGTTCCAACAGCGAGGTCCTTTCAGTGGAACCCCATTGGCTGTGTTGTCTAGTGCTTCAGTGATAGGAAGGGTTTTTCAGTGGAACCCCATTGGCTGTGTTGTCTAGTGCTTCAGTGATAGGAAGGGTTTTTCAGTGGAACCCCATTGGCTGTGTTGTCTAGTGCTTCAGTGATAGGAAGGGTTTTTCTGTGGAACCCCATTGGCTGTGTTGTCTAGTGCTTCAGTGATAGGAAGGGTTTTTCTGTGGAACCCCATTGGCTGTGTTGTCTAGTGCTTCAGTGATAGGGTTTTTCTGTGGAACCCCATTGGCTGTGTTGTCTAGTGCTTCAGTGGTAGGAAGGGTTTTTCAGCGATTTTGTGCCTAATCTTTATTTGTGCTTTTATAATTGTATTTTTGGTGTTAAGATAGATCCTCCTCACCCCCCTGAGATACAGATGATGCAGACGGACAGATGACGGAGGCGTGTGATAGATAGAAGAAGAGAAAGGAGAGAGAGTGGGACTGACATCAAAGAGAAATAACATCACAAGGTGTCACACTAACTAACTAAGCTATGACTAAGTCATTACTAACTACAGCATTACTTCACAGCCAAACCACACACACACACACACACACACACACACACACACACACACACACACACAACCAAACCGACCAGATCGACACAGGACAAATTCACAGCTGATCAAAAACTGAACGAAAATTACTTCATTTTTCAGCATGTTCAAGATTAAAACCGTAAAGACAAGGAAAATCATACAACACAAGGGTAAACAATAACAAAACAACAATAACAAAAACACAATAATAACAAGCATTTGTAATAACAATGATATTATCATACGAGATGAGTTGGCAGTTGGAATGTTTGAAGAATAAACAACATGAATAAAATAACAGGTAAGATCACATACAATAGGCCTTTTGTCTTTCCTGTCTGTCTGCCTTCCAAATGGCACCCTATTCCCTATATAGTGCACTACTTTAGACCAGAGCCCTATAGAACCCTATTCCCTATATAGTGCACTACTTTAGACCAGAGCCCTATAGAACCCTATTCCCTATATAGTGCACTACTTTAGACCAGAGCCCTATAGAACCCTATTCCCTATATAGTGCACTACTTTAGACCAGAGCCCTATAGAACCCTATTCCCTATATAGTACACTACTTTAGACCAGAGTCCTATAGAACCCTATTCCCTATATAGTGCACCACTGGTCAAAAGTAGTGCCCTATATAGGGAATAAGGTGCCTTTGGGGACATACTCTCTGATCTCTGATCATACTCTCTGATCTCCCTAGCCCTACCCCCTAGCCATATCCTCTAGCCCTACCCCCTAGCCCTATCCCCTAGCCATATCCCCTAGCCCTACCCCCTGGGCCCTATCCCCTAGCCCTATCCCCATCCCCTAGCCCTATCCCCTAGCCCTATCCCCTAACCCTATCCTTATCCCCTAACCCTATCCGTATCCTTATCCCCTATTCCCTAGCCCTATCCCCTAGCCCTATCCCCTAGCCCTATCCCCTAACCCTATCCGTATCCTTATCCCCTATTCCTTAACCCTATCCCCTAGCCCTATCCCTTAGCCCTATCCCCTAGCCCTATCCCCTAGCCCTATCCCCTAGCCCTATCCCCTAGCCCTATCCCCTAACCCTATCCCCTAGCCCTATCCCCTAGCCCTATCCCCTAACCCTATCCCCTAGCCCTATCCTTATCCCCTAACCCTATCCCCTAGGCCTAGGGGTTGGTTTGGGATTCAGAGAATGATAACTGCCCTAGCTATCTGACCTCTAGGCTAGAACTGATCCGACCTGCTCATTAAGACATGGATGTAATGATAGTGTGACCAGGTCATTACTATCGCCACTGTGGTGAAACAAGTGATTCTGAAAACAAAGATGAAATTCTAAAATCATGTCGCTTTCCGACTACGACGGTAATGCATTTATTAATTTGATTTACTGAATAGATTCAAGTATGTTTTTTGTTTGTTAGCTACACGCGTTAGCTACGTGTGTTAGCTACGTGTGTAAGCTACGTTTCTCCACTATTTTGAGCAACAACAAAAAATTATCATGAAATAAATTGTTGCAATACACTTGATTTGACATGAATTCATAATTATCATCACATTGTTTATTCTAAGCTAATTTTCTTCAGAAGGTAATTCCTGGTGGCATAGTGGGTTTAACACGGTGTGTATTTGGTCGTAAAGGACACGATGTCATAGAGCTACAATAGGATTGTATCTCATTGAGTATGAAGATAAACAAATCAAATTATAGCTTCTTTTTTTTTGCATTAAAATGACATGAATTCCTTCAATGGAATATTTCATCATAATAATAATAAAAACAACAACAGTATGGATTGAGAGAGAAGGG
Organism: Oncorhynchus masou masou; assembly: GCF_036934945.1. NCBI lineage: Eukaryota > Metazoa > Chordata > Actinopteri > Salmoniformes > Salmonidae > Oncorhynchus > Oncorhynchus masou. The sequence goes on from NC_088233.1 coordinate 3,089,489, forward strand.
GGGCTGGAGAGGTAGGTGTGTAAATACAGCTGGTAAAATGTGCAACAAAACTATAGATATAAGGACATGTTCATATCATCTGCGATATACTGAGGTGGACACACAACACATACAGACAGATATATATATATATATACACACACACACACACACACACACATATATATATATAGAAAGGAATATTGATAAGCGTTATAGATCTCAGTTATCTCGCCAACACATGATAGATCTCAGTTATCTCCCAACACATGATAGATCTCAGTTATCTCCCAACACATGATAGATCTCAGTTATCTCCCAACACATGATAGATCTCAGTTATCTCCCAACACATGATAGATCTCAGTTATCTCCCAACACATGATAGATCTCAGTTATCTCCCAATATGGCATGACAAAAATAATAAAACACTGAAGAGCTGAGTTGCACGTTAACAGTGGATCCTTCCCAAATGGCACACTATTCCCTATATAGTGCACTACACTTTACCAAATGTAGGTCAAAAGTAGTGCACTATGTAGGGAATAGTGTGCCAATAGGGAATGAACCAGTTGTGAGCCATCCAAGAGTTGATCTTGCCAGACTGATGCAGCTCTTCAGTTGGTTCAACTCTTAGACGGCTGACAACTTCCTGCAGCTAAATCAAGACAAGACCGAAGTAATTATTGGTGGAACCGAAGCACACAGAGAGAATCTGGACGCACATTTTAACTCACGGTAATAAAGATAAAACACCAGGTAAAAAAAACGAGTTGTTATTTTAGATTCTGAACTCAATTTCTTATCACACAATAGGAACCTGAACAAGATCACTTTCTACCACCTGAGGACCATTGCCAAGGTGTGGCCGTTTCTCTCTCAGGCTGAAACAGAGAGACTCATCCATGCTTTTATGACAAGCAGACATGATTACTGTAAAGCCATTGGTCAACTGCAAAACATACAGCTTTTACTTTGTGTGCTTTTTGTCATTCTTTTTATCTTATGTTTGTTGGGTTGTAAATATTTCAGTTTTTATTTTCATTGTTTTTCATTAGTTTTTTTTCCCCTGTGAAGCACATTGCATTGCATTCCATGTCTGAAATGTGCTGTATAAATAAAGCTTGATTTGATTTGAATGGTGTGGCAGGCCTTCAGTGATGTAAGAAATGCATTTACAACAAAGCCACACCATGGAAGCTTCAATCCCCAAAGAGCCAAGAGAACAAACAAAACATACTCAAGCTAAAGATAGTTTTAGTACAATGAATGACTGAAATAAAACAATTGTTAGTACACTATTGTAGTATAGTACACAATCTTAGTATAATAATTTTTAGTACACTATTGAAATCACAACTAGATTGTAATTTTACATGAATTAAAATTGTGTGCCTTTCACCAGTTCTTTACAAGTATCTTTGTGGTAGAAGTGTTCTGATGCCCTGATTTGAATAGTAGAGAAGTAGAGGAAGATTTCATACGTTCTAACTTTTTTCTAGCTTTTCGAAAAGTGGTAAAAATGTAAGTTGTTTTAAAAAGTGATCACAAAAATCAGTCGGTGCGGTTCCTCTAACAGCTGCATCTTTAGATTGGTAGAGTTATTCCTGTTCTGATTTCATATTTAAATAGGAGAGAAACAGGCGAAGATTTCATAGGCTCTTAACTTGTTGAAAGTGGCCAAAGTAGCTGATTTCTGTCCAAAGTCCCATTGTTTCCCATTGTCTCATTCTTAGAATGTGATGTGCACACCATCGGGATCCTATTAAATGACTATGTCATAAACCCTCAAGGTTCTAGAATGGAAAATGTCAGCCATATTGGTCAGGGAGAAATCCAAACCAGTCTGATTGGAATGAACGGTAGCAGAGGTATAATCTTGATTTTACTTATACATTAAAATAAAAGTTACAGCATGTGACATATGAGAAATTGTGTAATTAAATTAGTGTCAAGCTAAGGAAAATTTATTTTCAAATTGTTTGTCTATCTTGTTCCGGAAAGATGTCAAACTACACGTTTTAAAGTTTCAATGGCTGTAAGAGGAGTATCTTTCTAAATATTAATAACAACAAAAACAGTTAGAAATCATTTGGACAATATTAAAAGTGGCTTCATCAATTATCATTGATTCAGTTTTTTTTGTATAGAATCTATTGCAGATTAGGTTGGTCTTCAGATATAGTATCAGTACTTTCACTGGCCCAAATGTTTAACACCAAGACCGCTGCCCCTGTAGAGTAAAGAGCACCAGGGACAAGGCAATTAGGGTCCACACAGAGCTATAAGGCGATTGGCTGAATGGCAATTACAACCAATCACAGGCAGGGATGACTGGGCTGTTCAGGTTAGATCCAATTGGAGTGTAACTATTGTATAATTGTATATAGTTCACAACTTAAGATATTCTATGGGTCTTGGCCTGAAACACGTTTAAATAGAAATGTAAGATGTCATTTAAGCTCTAATTCATATTATAAACTGGTCGGTTCGAGCTCTGAATGCGGATTGGTTGATAGCCGTGGTAATATCAGCCCGTATACCACATGTATTTTTACTGCTCTAACTACGTTGGTAACCAGGTTATAAGCAATAAGGCACCTCGGGGGTTTGTGGTATGTGGCCACGGCTAAGGGCTGCGTTGCGTGTTGCCTAAGAACAGCCCTCAGTCGTGGTATATTGGCCATATACCCACAGCTCCTCTGGCCTTACTGCTTAAGTATACTACGTAATAGCTGGTAACAATAATAAGGTATGGAGCATTTTGTTTCTTTAATGAGCATGCTTGGTAAACTTTGAATAGTCTTAACATTGAATAGTCTTAAGTGATCCTTTGTTTTTTTGAGCATCAAATCCAGATTTTTCATTTGGACCAGCCTTTTTTTTTTTTAAACATTGTTATATTACTACAAGATAAGTAATTCATATTAAATGTGATTTATAGGCAATAGTTGTCATTCGCATGATCATTCTGACACTATGGAGGTTAACGGAGATAACTACCATATACCCAGACAATAGATCTACCCTGCAATTCACGGCCCATATCAAAACAAAAATATATATTTAAAAAAATAAGATAATCATCGTCGTTTGAGAACATGGTATTTGTGGCATCAATTCCACTGGAATGTTGCTTTGCCATCAACACATCTCTCTCCTAAGTACTCTTACTACTGTGCTCACAACCATAGCATTACATTCAACACAACAAGGACAATGGAAGAGGCTAAACACAACGTTGTTGCCTCTAGGGGGTGCTCTTAAGCCAAAAGGGGTCAAAGAAAAACTATCCTAAATTGGTGGTAGTCATACTTTAACTCGCCGACGACAACGATCGTCGTTCAAACAATCAAAACCTTATTTCATGACGAGAAAGGAGGTGATCCCAGTATCTTTCGGTGTGCTGTGCGTGATGTAGTCGTGAGAGAGGGAAAGGCAGAGATCCGATTGGTTGATGTTCTCAGTTGCCAGGCAGGAAGCTGAGGATGTATTCTCCCACCCCGAAGAAGTAGACCACCTGGGCAATACCAAATAAGGGCGCGATGACCAGGGCACGGCAGTACGCCCCCTTCAGGAACGCAGAGGGACCCTCGTTCTTCATGATTTTACTGATGGGAAAGTGGTAAGAAGAGATATGGGCAACACAGATTAGCAACAAGATATCAGTGAATAGTTTCACCTCGTTACTAATTATGTGTTTAAACTGAATATGGCAGTTGAGTTATCATATAGAGTATAGAATGTATTCATTCTGTATTCAAATTGTTGTCACCACACCAAAAAGAACAAGAAAAACAGTGAAAAACATAGCTAATTATAAAAGTCTTCCGGTTGAGGGATAGGTTTTCCCCAAAACCTTCACAATTAAATGTTAACTGACTACAAAGTATTTCATTTTATTATTTAACCAGGCAAGTCAGTCACCCCAGTCAAACACCGGACGACACTGGCCTAATTGTGCACCGCCCTATGGGATTCCCAATCACGGCCGGATGTGATGCGGCCTGGATTCGAACCAGGTACTGCAGTGACGCCCCTTGCACTGAGATGCAGTGTCTTAGACCACTGTGACACTCGGGAGCTAGAAAGAAGCCTGTGTCTTCCTTGCTAGGTGGCTGTACTACAGAAACACCGCTAACCAAACAGTGCTAGGTGGCTGTACTATAGAAACACCAAACAGTGCTAAGTGGCTGTACTATAGAAACACCACTATCCAAACA
>NC_088233.1:3094191-3134191 GCF_036934945.1 Oncorhynchus masou masou
AGGTCAGTAGTACAGGTCAGTAGTACAGGTCAGTAGTGGTAGTACAGGTCAGTAGTGCAGGTCAGTAGTACAGGTCAGTAGTACAGGTCAGTAGTACAGGTCAGTAGTGGTAGTACAGGTCAGTAGTACAGGTCAGTAGTGGTAGTACAGGTCAGTAGTACAGGTCAGTAGTGCAGGTCAGTAGTACAGGTCAGTAGTACAGGTCAGTAGTACAGGTCAGTAGTGCAGGTCAGTAGTATAGGTCAGTAGTGGTAGTACAGGTCAGTAGTAGGTCACATTCAGTAGTACAGGTCAGTAGTACAGGTCAGTAGTACAGGTCAGTAGTACAGGTCAGTAGTGGTAGTACAGGTCAGTAGTACAGGTCAGTAGTACAGGTCAGTAGTACAGGTCAGTAGTACAGGTCAGTAGTGGTAGTACAGGTCAGTAGTACAGGTCATAGTGGTAGTACAGGTCTGTAGTACAGGTCAGTAGTATAGGTCAGTAGTGGTAGTACAGGTCTGTGGTACAGGTCAGTAGTACATTCAGTAGTACAGGTCAGTAGTACAGGTCAGTAGTACAGGTCAGTAGTACAGGTCAGTAGTGGTAGTACAGGTCAGTAGTGCAGGTCAGTAGTATGGGTCAGTGGTAGTACAGGTCAGTAGTACAGGTCAGTAGTACAGGTCAGTAGTGGTAGTACAGGTCAGTAGTACAGGTCAGTAGTACAGGTCAGTAGTGCAGGTCAGTAGTACAGGTCAGTAGTACAGGTCAGTAGTGCAGGTCAGTAGTACAGGTCAGTAGTACAGGTCAGTAGTACAGGTCAGTAGTACAGGTCAGTAGTGCAGGTCAGTAGTACAGGTCAGTAGTACAGGTCAGTAGTACAGGTCAGTAGTGGTAGTACAGGTCAGTAGTACAGGTCAGTAGTACAGGTCAGTAGTACAGGTCAGTAGTGGTAGTACAGGTCAGTAGTACAGGTCAGTAGTACAGGTCAGTAGTGGTAGTACAGGTCAGTAGTACAGGTCAGTAGTGCAGGTCAGTAGTGGTAGTACAGGTCAGTAGTACAGGTCAGTAGTGCAGGTCAGTAGTGCAGGTCAGTAGTGCAGGTCAGTAGTACAGGTCAGTAGTACAGGTCAGTAGTGGTAGTGCAGGTCAGTAGTACAGGTCAGTAGTACAGGTCAGTAGTGCAGGTCAGTAGTACAGGTCAGTAGTGGTAGTACAGGTCAGTAGTACAGGTCAGTAGTACAGGTCAGTAGTGGTAGTACAGGTCAGTAGTGCAGGTCAGTAGTACAGGTCAGTAGTACAGGTCAGTAGTGGTAGTACAGGTCAGTAGTACAGGTCAGTAGTACAGGTCAGTAGTACAGGTCAGTAGTACAGGTCAGTAGTACAGGTCAGTAGTGGTAGTACAGGTCAGTAGTGGTAGTACAGGTCAGTAGTGCAGGTCAGTAGTACAGGTCAGTAGTACAGGTCAGTAGTACAGGTCAGTAGTGGTAGTACAGGTCAGTAGTGGTAGTACAGGTCAGTAGTGCAGGTCAGTGCAGGTCAGTAGTACAGGTCAGGTCAGTAGTGCAGGTCAGTAGTACAGGTCAGTAGTGCAGGTCAGTTTAATTTTTTTATTTTTTATTTCACCTTTATTTAACCAGGTAGGCCAGTTGAGAACAAGTTCTCATTTACAACTGCGACCTGACCAAGATAAAGCAAAGCAATTCGACACAAACAACAACACAGAGTTACACATGGAATAAACAAAACATACAGTCAATAATACAGTAGAACAAAAGAAAACAAAAAGTCTATATACAGTGAGTGCAAATGAGGTAAGATAAGGAAATAAATAGGCCATGGTCAGTAGAAGTAATTACTATATAGCAATTAAACACTGGAATGGTAGATGTGCAGAAGATGAATGTGCAGGTAGAGATACTGGGGTGCAAAGGAGCAAAATAAATAAATAAATATCAGTATGGGGATGAGGTAGGTACGACGCTGGGCCAAACCCTCCCCTAACCCGGAAGACGTTGGGCCAATTGTGCACCACCTCATGGGTCTTCTGGTCGCTGCCGGCTGCAACACAGCCCAGGGATCAAACCCGGGTCTGTAGTGACGCCTCTAGCACTGTGATGCAATGTTTTAGACCTCTGTGCCACTCGGGACGCCCCCAGTTATTTCAGTTGTAGTTCCAGCCCTGCTCAGCTGCAGAGATGGTGGCCCCACACTAGGCACAGATGGCTGCCTTACACTTGACTGACTTGGACACCCGCCAAGTGTAGTACGGTCTGGATCCCACTATAACCCACCAGCCACTATCATCTCCTTCCGCTGTTCAAATGGGGTCTGGAGCACAGAGAAGAAGGAAAACTAAATATGTTGCTGGACTGGTGTTTCATGGTTACTGTCAGCTCCTGTCTCCCGGGAACCTCTAGTGCACAATCTGTGCTTGCCTTGCTGATGAACAGACAGATTCCATTAACGGACTGGTCACCCTTGTGTTCCAGTCAGGTCCTGTTATCATTCCACTAACGGACTGGTCACCCTTGTGTTCCAGTCAGGTCCTGTTATCATTCCACTAACGGACTGGTCACCCCTTGTGTTCCAGTCAGGTCCTGTTATCATTCCACTAACGGACTGGTCACCCTTGTGTTCCAGTCAGGTCCTGTTATCATTCCACTAACGGACTGGTCACCCTTGTGTTCCAGTCAGGTCCTGTTATCATTCCACTAACGGACTGGTCACCCTTGTGTTCCAGTCTTGTGCTGTTATCATTCCACTAACGGACTGGTCACCCTTGTGTTCCAGTCTTGTGCTGTTATCATTCCATTAACGGACTTGTCACCCTTGTGTTCCAGTCTTGTGCTGTTATCATTCCATTAACGGACTGGTCACCCTTGTGTTCCAGTCCTGTCCTGTTATCATTCCATTATATGACTGATCACCCTTGTATTACCAGTCCTGTCCTGTTATCATTCCATTATCTGATCACCCTTGTATTACCAGTCCTGTCCTGTTATCATTCCATTATCGGACTGATCACCCTTGTGTTCCAGTCTTGTGCTGTTATCATTCCATTATCGGACTGATCACCCTTGTGTTCCAGTCTTGTGCTGTTATCATTCCATTATCGGACTGATCACCCTTGTATTACCAGTCCTGTCCTGTTATCATTCCATTATCGGACTGATCACCCTTGTATTCCAGTCCTGTCCTGTTATCATTCCATTAACGGACTGATCACCCTTGTATTACCAGTCCTGTCCTGTTATCATTCCACTAACGGACTGATCACCCTTGTGTTCCAGTCTTGTCCTGTTATCATTCCATTAACGGACTGATCACCCTTGTGTTCCAGTCTTGTCCTGTTATCATTCCATTATCGGACTGGTCACCCTTGTGTTCCAGTCAGGTCCTGTTATCATTCCATTATCGGACTGATCACCCTTGTGTTCCAGTCTTGTCCTGTTATCATTCCATTAACGGACTGGTCACCCTTGTGTTCCAGTCTTGTCCTGTTATCATTCCATTAACGGACTGGTCACCCTTGTGTTCCAGTCAGGTCCTGTTATCATTCCATTAACGGACTGGTCACCCTTGTGTTCCAGTCAGGTCCTGTTATCATTCCATTAACGGACTGGTCACCCTTGTATTACCAGTTACCAGTCAGGTCCTGTCCTGTTATCATTCCATAAACGGACTTGTCACCCTTGTGTTCCAGTCATGTCCTGTTATCATTCCATTAACGGACTGGTCACCCTTGTGTTCCAGTCAGGTCCTGTTATCATTCCATTATCGGACTGGTCACCCTTGTATTACCAGTCAGGTCCTGTTATCATTCCATTAACGGACTTGTCACCCTTGTGTTCCAGTCAGGTCCTGTTATCATTCCATTAACGGACTGGTCACCCTTGTGTTCCAGTCTTGTGCTGTTATCATTCCATTAACGGACTGATCACCCTTGTGTTCCAGTCAGGTCCTGTTATCATTCCATTATCGGACTGGTCACCCTTGTGTTCCAGTCAGGTCCTGTTATCATTCCATTATCGGACTGGTCACCCTTGTGTTCCAGTCAGGTCCTGTTATCATTCCATTAACGGACTGTGTTCCAGTCAGGTCCTGTTATCTTGTATCGGACTGATCCAGTGTTCAGGTCCTGTTATCATTCCTGTCTGATATACAATATGCACATGCTGTAATCACCAGGGAAAGCCTTTTCTGTTGTCTCTATGATGAAGGGTGAAATGCTTCATTTGTGACGGTAAGCTACAATGATGTTTTCGGGCTTCTGAGTGGCGCAGCGGTCTAAGGCACTGCATCTCAGTTCTAGAGGTGTCACTACAGACACCCTGGTTCGAATCTGGGCTGTATCACAACCCGCCGTGATTCAGGGTCCCGTAGGGCGGCGCACGGCGTCTTCCGGGTTTGGCCGGTGTAGGCAGTCATTGTAAATAAGAATTTGTTCTTAACTGACTTGCCTCGTTAAATGCTAATATAATGTGTCTAATAGATATTTATTTAATTTCACCTTTATTTAACCAGGTAGGCTAGTTGAGAACAAGTTCTCAATTACAATTGCGACCTGACCAAGATAAAGCAAAGCAGTTCGACACAAACAACAACACAGAGTTACATATGGAGTAAAACAAACATACAGTCAATAATAATATAGAACAAAAGAAAACAAAAAGTCTATATACAGTGAGTGCAAATGAGGTAAGATAAGGAAATAAATAGGCCATGGTGGCGAAGTAATTACAATATAGCAATTAAACATTTCCAGTGACCGCAACAGTGTGCGTGTAGCGGAGGAGAAGAGTTGGGAAAAGGGAGGATGTGAAGGCACACCTCATCATCGTGACGATTCTTTTAAACCCAGGGACCTTGAGAGTAAATTATCAATCGAGAGACTCTTGATAGGGACGCCATGGATTACTGTTGACTGGATAGAATAGAATAGTATTGGATAGAATGGGATAGAATAGAATGGGATAGGGTTGAATAGAATGGGATATAATAGAATAGAATTGGATAGAATGGGATAGAATAGAATAGAATGGGATAGAATAGAATAGGATAGAATGGGATAGAATAGAATAGAATGGGATAGAATAGAATGGGATAGGGTTGAATAGAATGGGATAGAATAGAATAGAATGGGATAGAATAGATTAGAATAGAATTGGATAGAATGGGATAGGGTTGAATAGAATGGGATAGAATAGAATAGAATGGGATAGGGTTGAATAGAATGGGATAGAATAGAATAGAATGGGATAGTATAGAATAGAATTGGATAGAATGGGATAGAATAGAATAGAATGGGATAGAATAGAATATGATAGAATGGGATAGAATATAATAGAATGGGATAGAATAGAATAGAATGGGATAGAATAAAATAGGATAGAATGGGATAGAATAGAATAGGATAGAATGGGATAGAATGGAATAGACTAGGATAGAATAGAATCTCTATCTCTGGCTCTATGACATGTACCCTAATGTTGTGTATGTAAACCATGATGCCGATTCCCTGTAGATATACAGTGGCAAGAAACAGTATGTGAACCCTTTATAATTACCTGATTTCTGCATTAATTGGTCATAAAATTTGATCCGATCTTCATCTGTCACAACAATAGACAAACACGGTGTGCTTAAACTAATAACACACAAATGATTTTATTTTTCTTGTCTATATTGAATATATCATTTAAATATTCACAGTGTAGGTTGGAAAAAGTACTCTATCCTATTCTATTCAACCCTATCCCATTATATTCTATTCTATCCCATTCTATTCTATCCCATTCTATTCTATTCTATCCCATTCTATTCAACCATATCCCATTCTATTCAACCCTATCCCATTCTATTCTATTCTATCCCATTCTATTCAACCCTATCCCATTCTATTCAATTCTATCCCATTCTATTCAACCCTATCCCATTCTATTCAACCTATCCCATTCTATTCAACCCTATCCCATTCTATTCAACCCTATCCCATTCTATTCAACCCTATCCCATTCTATTCAACCCTATCCCATTCTATTCTATCCTATCCCATTCTATTCTATCCCATTCTATTCAACCCTATCCCATTCTATTCAACCCTATCCCATTCTATTCTATCCTATCCCATTCTATTATATCCCATTCTATTCAACCCTATCCCATTCTATTCTATCCCATTCTATTCTATCCCATTCTATTCTATCCCATTCTATTCAACCCTATCCCATTCTATTCAACCCTATCCCATTCTATTCAACCCTATCCCATTCTATTCAACCCTATCCCATTCTATTCAACCCTATCCCATTCTATTCAACCCTATCCCATTCTATTCAACCCTATCCCATTCTATTCAACCCTATCCCATTCTATTCTATTCCATTCTAGTCTATCCCATTCTATCCAACCCTATCCCATTCTATTCAACCCTATCCCATTCTATTCTATCCCATTCTATTCTATCCTATCCCATTCTATTCTATCCCATTCTATTCAACCCTATCCCATTCTATTCTATCCCATTCTATTCTATTCCATTCTAGTCTATCCCATTCTATCCAACCCTATCCCATTCTATTCAACCCTATCCCATTCTATTCAACCCTATCCCATTCTATCCAACCCTATCCCATTCTATTCAATCCTATCCCATTCTATTCAACCCTATCCCATTCTATTCAACCCTATCCCATTCTATTCAACCCTATCCCATTCTATTCTATCCCATTCTATTCAACCCTATCCCATTCTATTCAACCCTATTCCATTCTAGTCTATCCCATTCTGTTCAAACCTATCCCATTCTATTCAACCATATCCCATTCTATTCAACCCTATCCCATTCTATTCAACCCTATCCCATTCTATTCTATTCTATTCTATCCCATTCTATTATATCCCATTCTATTCTATCCTATCCAATTCTATTCTATCCTATTCTATTCAACCCTATCCCATTCTATTCTATTCTATCCCATTCTATTCAACCCTATCCCATTCTATTCTATTCTATTCCATTCTATTCTATTCTATCCCATTCTATCCAACCCTATCCTATTCTATCCCATTCTATCCAACCCTATCCCATTCTATTCAACCCTATCCCATTCTATTCAACCCTATCCCATTCTATTCTATTCTATCCCATTCTATTCAACCCTATCCCATTCTATTCAACCCTATCCCATTCTATTCAACCCTATCCCATTCTATTCTATCCCATTCTATTCTATCCTATCCCATTCTATTCTATCCCATTCTATTCAACCCTATCCCATTCTATTCTATTCCTATTCTATTCTACCTATCCCATTCTATCCAACCCTATCCCATTCTATTCAACCCTATCCCATTCTATTCTATCCCATTCTATTCTATCCTATCCCATTCTATTCTATCCCATTCTATTCAACCCTATCCCATTCTATTCTATCCCATTCTATTCTATTCCATTCTAGTCTATCCCATTCTATCCAACCCTATCCCATTCTATTCAACCCTATCCCATTCTATTATATCTCATTCTATTCTATTCCATTCTAGTCTATCCCATTCTATCCAACCCTATCCCATTCTATTCAACCCTATCCCATTCTATTCTATCCCATTCTATTCTATCCTATCCCATTCTATTCTATCCCATTCTATTCTATCCCATTCTATTCAACCCTATCCCATTCTATTCTATCCCATTCTATTCTATCCCATTCTATTCAACCCTATCCCATTCTATTCTATCCCATTCTATTCTATCCCATTCTATTCTATCCCATTCATTCAACCCTATCCCATTCTATTCAATCCTATCTATTCTATCCCATCTATTCAACCCTATCCCATTCTATTCTATCCCATTCTATTCTATCCTATCCCATTCTATTCTATCCCATTCTATTCTATCCCATTCTATTCAACCCTATCCCATTCTATTCTATCCCATTCTATCCAACCCTATCCCATTCTATTCTTCTATTCTATCCCATTCTATTCAACCCTATCCCATTCTATTCTATCCCATTCTATTCAACCCTATCCCATTCTATTCAACCCTATCCCATTCTATTCAACCCTATCCCATTCTATCCTATCCCATTCTATTCTATCCCATTCTATTCAACCCTATCCCATTCTATTCTATCCCATTCTATTCAACCCTATCCCATTCTATTCAACCCTATCCCATTCTATTCAACCCTATCCCATTCTATTCTATTCTATCCCATTCTATTCAACCCTATCCCATTCTATTCTATTCTATCCCATTCTATTCAACCCTATCCCATTCTATTCTATTCAACCCTATTCTATTCAACCCTATCCCATTCTATTCAATCTATTCCATTCTATTCAACCCTATCCCATTCTATTCAACCCTATCCCATTCTATTCAACCCTATCCCATTCTATTCTATTCTATCCCATATCCCATTCTATTCTATTCCTATCCCATTCTATTCAACCCTATCCCATTCTATTCTATTCTATCCCATTCTATTCAACCCTATCCCATTCTATTCTATTCTATCCCATTCTATTCAACCCTATCCCATTCTATTCTATTCTATCCCATTCTATTCAACCCTATCCCATTCTATTCTATCCCATTCTATTCAACCCTATCCCATTCTATTCTATTCTATCCCATTCTATTCAACCCTATCCCATTCTATTCTATTCTATTCCAACCTATCCCATTCTATTCTATCCCATTCTATTCTATCCCATTCTATTCAACCCTATCCCATTCTATTCAACCCTATCCCATTCTATTCTATTCTATCCCATTCTATTCAACCCTATCCCATTCTATTCTATTCTATCCCATTCTATTCAACCCTATCCCATTCTATTCAACCCTATCCCATTCTATTCAACCCTATCCCATTCTATTCTATTCTATCCCATTCTATTCAACCCTATCCCATTCTATTCTATCCCATTCTATTCAACCCTATCCTATTCTATTCAACCCTATCCCATTCTATTCAACCCTATCCCATTCTATTCAACCCTATCCCATTCTATTCTATTCTATCCCATTCTATTCAACCCTATCCCATTCTATTCAACCCTATCCCATTCTAGTCTATCCCATTCTATCCAACCCTATCCCATTCTATTCAACCCTATCCCATTCTATTCAACCCTATCCCATTCTATTCAACACTATCCCATTCTAGTCTATTCCATTCTATTCAACCCTATCCCATTCTGTTCAAACCTATCCCATTCTATTCAACCCTATCCCATTCTATTCTATTCTATCCCATTCTATTATATCCCATTCTATTCTATCCTATCCAATTCTATTCTATCCCATTCTATTCAACCCTATCCCATTCTATTCAACCCTATCCCATTCTATTCTATTCTATCCCATTCTATTCAACCCTATCCCATTCTATTCTATCCCATTCTATTCAACCCTATCCCATTCTATTCTATTCTATCCCATTCTATTCAACCCTATCCCATTCTATTCTATTCTATTCCATTCTATTCTATTCTATCCCATTCTATTCTATCCCATTCTATTCAACCCTATCCCATTCTAGTCTATCCCATTCTATCCAACCCTATCCCATTCTATTCAACCCTATCCTATTCTATTCAACCCTATCCCATTCTATTCTATCCCATTCTATTCAACCCTATCCCATTCTATTCTATTCTATCCCATTCTATTCAACCCTATCCCATTCTAATTCTATCCCATTCTATTCAACCCTATCCCATTCTATTCTATTCTATCCCATTCTATTCAACCCTATCCCATTCTATTCTATTCTATTCCATTCTATTCTATTCTATCCCATTCTATTCTATCCCATTCTATTCAACCCTATCCCATTCTAGTCTATCCCATTCTATTCAACCCTATCCCATTCTATTCAACCCTATTCCATTCTAGTCTATCCCATTCTATTCAACCCTATCCCATTCTATTCAACCCTATCCCATTCTAGTCTATTCCATTCTATTCAACCCTGTCCCATTCTGTTCATAACCTATCCCATTCTATTCAACCATATCCCATTCTATTCAACCCTATCCCATTCTATTCAACCCTATCCCATTTTATTCCATTCTATCCCATTCTATTCAACCCTATCCCATTCTATTCTATTCTATTCTATCCCATTCTATTCTATCCCATTCTATTCTATCCTATCCAATTCTATTCTATCCCATTCTATTCAACCCTATCCCATTCTATTCAACCCTATCCCATTCTATTCTATTCTATCCCATTCTATTCAACCCTATACCATTCTATTCTATCCCATTCTATTCAACCCTATCCCATTCTATTCTATTCTATCCCATTCTATTCAACCCTATCCCATTCTATTCTATTCTATTCTATCCCAATACTATTCTATTCTATCCAGTCGACGGTAATCCATGGCGTCCCTATCAAGAGTCTCTCGATTGATAATTTACTCTCAAGGTCACTGGGTTTAAAATAATCGTCACGATGATGCGGTGTGCCTTCACATCCTCCCTTTTCCCAACTCTTGTCCTCGTCTACACGCACACTGTTGCGGTCACTGGAAATGTACCGTTAAGTTGTACATGTAAATCCCTGGACCTGCCACTAGAGGACATAGATCCTTGTTATTCCCCTTTTTTACGAGTCGTTTCCATAATCACCAACCAGCCCTTCTCTTCTCCCTCCGTTGCTCGTTTGCTCCCCCTCTCTCTCCTTACTCTTCACCTCAAAGGGACACCAACGCTAGTAACACACCAGCAGGTTGGCGAAGCAGACTGTCAAGCGACAAGGACACGAGAGGGAAAAGCTATTTTTAACCCCAGATATTATCCATCTGAAATAACGGACACTGCACAACACGGTACGTGAAGAGTGGGTTAACTATTAGAATGGAAGTATTTCTGACACAGCATTGTCTTTATATGGATAACGGAGAAATGATAGTAGCCTGCTCTAATTTACCCTACCTGAGAAATATGGATGCGTGTTGACTTTTGAAGAATCACAACAACAAAAAAATAGTTGCATTACAAAATGTAGTGAGTAACGTTTATGTTATTTTGTGGCAATCTCTTCTTCTCAGTAAACAGCACATCATTTCCCGTTATGTGCCAAGATATGATTGTGATGTGACGTGAATAGCATTTGATTTGATTTGACGTCAGGCCATATGGAAGATGGTTGAAGTGACAGTATACCGGTAGCCTATCAATTAAATAGCGGTGTGGTTATTGCGACTCTTTGCCGCCTCTCCACATGCTATAGCTGGGGGTTGTAAATAACGTAGGTTACAATGGGCCGACCGATCTGACATCCAACGCCTCTGCTGGTAGCCGTGAGGACACGGATTTGCTCGGGAAATGCTGATTTGGTAGCTCTGGCCGTGTCCAGATGTGTTTTTATCCAAGGGGTTAGCGGTTCATGTTTCCCTCCCAGGCCATGTAGACCTGTAGCAGGCAGGCTGTGTCTAGTTAGAGGGTGGGCGTGATGATTGTCGTGACCGCCTGAAGTCAACGTCAGATTCCGGTGTGTGCGCGACAGCGAATGGGAGAGAAGGAGAGTGCGTGAGTAGAGGATATTGCAACTCAAATTGCGGCAGTTGTGATCATCCGTAATTGCGTGTGTGTGTGTGTGTGTGTGTGTGTGTGTGTGTGTGTGTGTGTGTGTAGTGTGACATTTGGCTTATTATCCATTATGCTGCATTCAAGACTTGTAGCACGATTTGAATTCTAGCATGTCAGACACTGCAGGACTGTAGGATGGTGCGAGACAGTTCCAGTCAGGTGGTCGACCATTCTATTGCAGCTGTGAAATGATTTGAGTCCTGTCCTCGGACTGATAACCTATGATATCCATGCCTTTGAACACAGGAGGTCGCTGAGGGGAGAACGGCTCATTATAATTGGCTGGAACCGATTGAATAGAATGGTGTCTAACACATGGGAACCATATGTTAGAAGTGCTGGATACCATTCCAGCCACTACTATGAGCCTGTCCTCCCCAATTACCAGCCGCCTTTGATGAATGGAAAGAAGGATGCCTATCTGTTAGGGTTGGTAATGTCAAATCAAATTGTATTAGTCACATGTGCAGAATACAACAGGTGTAGTAGACCTTACAGTGAAATGCTGAATACAACAGGTGTAGTAGACCTTACAGTCAAATGCTGAATACAACAGTGAAATGCTTACTTACGAGCCCCTAACCAACAATGCAGTATAAATAAGAATAAGAAATGAAAGTAACAAGTAATTAAAGAGCAGCAGTAAGATAACAATAGTGAGACTATATACAGGAGGGTAATGGTACAGAGTCAATGGCGCTCTGGTACCGCTTGCCATGTGGAAGTAGAGAGAACAGTCTATGACTAGGGTGGCTGGAGTCTTTGGCAATTTGTAGGGCCTTCCTCTGACACCGCCTGGTATAGAGGTCCTGGATGGCAGGAAGCTTGGCTCCAGTGGTGTACTGGGCCATTCGCACTACCCTCTGTAGTGCCTTGCAGTCGGAGGCCAAGCAGTTGCCATACCAGGCAGTGATGCAACCCGTCAGGATGCTCTCGATGGTGCAGCTGTAGAAATTTTTGAAGATCTGAGGACCCCATGCCAAATCTTTTCAGTCTCCTAAGGGGGAATAGGTTTTGTCGTGGACCATGTTTGTTTGTTGGTGATGTGGACACCAAGGAACTTGAAGCTCTCAACCTGCTCCACTATATCCCCGTTGATGAGAATGGGGGCGTGCTCGGTCCTCTTTTTCCTGTAGTTCACAATCATCTTCTTTTTCTTGATCATGTTGAGGGAGAGGTTGTTGTCCTGGCACCACGCGGTCAGGTCTCTGACCTCCTCCCTAAAGGCTGTCTCATCATTGTTGGGGAACAGGCCTTCCATTGTTGTGTCATCGGAAAACTTAATGATGGCGCTGGAGTCGTGCCTGGCCATGCAGTCATGAGTGAACAGGGAGTACAGAAGGGGACTGAGCACGCTCCCCTGAGGGTCCCCCGTGTTGAGGATCAGCGTGGCAGATGTTGTTACCTACCCTTACCACTTGGGGGCGGCCCGTCAGGAAGTCCAGGATCCAGTTGCAGAGGGAGGTGTTTAGTCCCAGGGTAGGAGTAAGCATTTTCCTGTTTGCTTATGGTGGAACACAGCTCATTGAGGGTGTTCTTAGTGCCAGGCTCACTGTGGTGGTATGTAGACAGCTATGAAACATATAGGTGAAAACTCTCTTGATAAATAGTGTGGTCTTCGGCTTATCATGAGATACTCTACCTCAGGCGAGCAAAACCTGCATCCCTGTTTTGATGCACCTGTACTGACCTCGCTTTCTGGATGATAGCGGGGTGAACAGGCAGTGGCTCGGGTGGTTGTTGTCCTTGATGATCTTTATGGCCTTCCTGTGACATCGGGTGGTGTAGGTGTCCTGGAGGGCAGGTAGTGTGCCCCCGGTGATGCGTTGTGCAGACCTCACTACCCTCTGGAGAGCCTTACGGTTGTGGGCGGAGCAGTTGCCGTACCAGGCGATGATACAGCCCAACAGGATGCTCTTGATTGTGCATCTGTAGAAGTTTGTGAGTGCTTTTGGTGACAAGCCAAATTTCTTCAGCCTCCTGAGGTTGAAGAGGCGCTGCTGCGCCTTCTTCACCACGCTGTCTGTGTGGTGGACCAATTCAGTTTGTCTGTGATGTATGCCGAGGAACTTAAAACTTACTACCCTCTCCACTACTGTCCTGTCGATGTGGATAGGGGGTGCTCCCTCTGCTGTTTCCTGAAGTCCACGATCATCTCCTTTGTTTTGTTGACGTTGAGTGTGAGGTTATTTTCCTGACACCACCCTCCGAGGGCCCTCACCTCCTCCCTGTAGGTCGTCTCGTCGTAATTGGTAATCAAGCCTACCACTGTAGTGTCGTCTGCAAAGGTGGAGTTGGAGGCGTGCATGGCCACGCAGTCGTGGGTGAACAGGGAGTACAGGAGAGGGCTCGGAACACACCCTTGTGGGGCCCCAGTGTTGAGGATCAGCGGGTGGAGATGTTGTTACCTACCCTCACCACCTGGGGGCGGCCCGTCGGGAAGTCCAGTACCCAGTTGCACAGGGCGGGGTCGAGACCCAGGGTCTCGAGCTTGATGATGAGTTTGGAGGGTACTATGGTGTTGAATGCTAAGCTGTTGTCGATGAACAGCCTTCTCACATAGGTATTCCTCATGTCCAGATGGGTTAGGGCAGTGTGCAGTATGATGGCGATTGCGTCGTCTGTGGACCTATTGGGGCGGTAAGAAAATTGGAGTGGGTCTAGGGTGTCAGGTAGGGTGGAGTTGATATGGTCCTTGACTTGTCTCTCAAAGCACTTCATGATGACGGAAGTGAGTGCTACGGGGCGGTAGTCGTTTAGCTCAATTACCTTAGCTTTCTTGGGAACAGGAACAATGGCGGCCCTCTTGAAGTATGTGGGAACAGCAAACTGGGATAGGGATTGATTGAATATGTCCGTAAACACACCAGCCAGCTGGTCTGCGCATGCTCTGAGGACCCCACTATAGACACGATAGACAACCCCACTATAGACACTATAGACAACCCCACTATAGACAACCCCACTATAGACACTATAGACAACCCCACTATAGACAACCCCACTATAGACAACCCCACTATAGACAACCCCACTATAGACAACCCCACTATAGACAACCCCACTATAGACACTATAGACAACCCCACTATAGACACTATAGACAACCCCACTATAGACAACCACACTATAGACAACCCCACTATAGACACTATAGACAACCACACTATAGACAACCACACTATAGACACTATAGACAACCCCACTATAGACACTATACACAACCCCACTATAGACAACCCCACTATAGACAACCCCACTATAGACAACCCCACTAAAGACACTATAGACAACCACACTATAGACACTATAGACAACCCCACTATAGACAACCCCACTATAGACACTGTAGACAAGCCCACTATAGACACTATAGACAACCCCACTATAGACAACCCCACTATAGATAACCCCACTATAGACACTATAGACAACCCCACTATAGACACTATAGACAACCACACTATAGACACTATAGACAACCCCACTATAGACACTACAGACAACCCCACTACAAACAACCCCACTATAGACAACCCCACTATAGACAACCCCACTATAGACAACCACACTATAGACACTATAGACAACCCCACTATAGACAACCCCACTATAGACACTATAGACAACCCCACTATAGGCACTATAGACAACCACACTATAGACAACCCCACTATAGACACTATAGACAACCACACTATAGACAACCCCACTATAGACACTATAGACAACCCCACTATAGACAACACCACTATAGACACTATAGACAACCCCACTATAGACACTATAGACAACCCCACTATAGACACTATAGACAACCCCACTATAGACACTATAGACAACCCCACTATAGACACTATAGACAACCACACTATAGATAACCACACTATAGACACTATAGACAACCCCGCTATAGACACTATAGACAACCCCACTATAGACACTATAGACAACCCCACTATAGACAACCCCACTATAGACAACCCCACTACAGACACTATAGACAACCCCACTATAGACAACCCCACTATAGACACTATAGACAACCCCACTATAGACACTATAGACAACCCCACTATAGACACTATAGACAACCCCAATATAGACAACCCCACTATAGACAACCCCACTATAGATAACCCCAGTATAGACACTATAGACAACACCACTATAGACAACCCCACTATAGACACTATAGACAACCCCACTATAGGCACTATAGACAACCACACTATAGACAACCCCACTATAGACACTATAGACAACCACACTATAGACAACCCCACTATAGACACTATAGACAACCCCACTATAGACAACACCACTATAGACACTATAGACAACCCCACTATAGACACTATAGACAACCCCACTATAGACACTATAGACAACCCCACTATAGACACTATAGACAACCCCACTATAGACACTATAGACAACCACACTATAGATAACCACACTATAGACACTATAGACAACCCCACTATAGACACTATAGACAACCCCACTATAGACACTATAGACAACCCCACTATAGACAACCCCACTATAGACACTATAGACAACCCCACTATAGGCACTATAGACAACCACACTATAGACAACCCCACTATAGACACTATAGACAACCACACTATAGACAACCCCACTATAGACACTATAGACAACCCCACTATAGACAACACCACTATAGACACTATAGACAACCCCACTATAGACACTATAGACAACCCCACTATAGACACTATAGACAACCCCACTATAGACACTATAGACAACCCCACTATAGACACTATAGACAACCACACTATAGATAACCACACTATAGACACTATAGACAACCCCGCTATAGACACTATAGACAACCCCACTATAGACACTATAGACAACCCCACTATAGACAACCCCACTATAGACAACCCCACTACAGACACTATAGACAACCCCACTATAGACAACCCCACTATAGACACTATAGACAACCCCACTATAGACACTATAGACAACCCCACTATAGACACTATAGACAACCCCAATATAGACACTATAGACAACCCCACTATAGGCACTATAGACAACCACACTATAGACAACCCCACTATAGACACTATAGACAACCACACTATAGACAACCCCACTATAGACACTATAGACAACCCCACTATAGACAACCCCACTATAGACACTATAGACAACCCCACTATAGACACTATAGACAACCCCACTATAGACACTATAGACAACCCCACTATAGACACTATAGACAACCCCACTATAGACACTATAGACAACCACACTATAGATAACCACACTATAGACACTATAGACAACCCCACTATAGACACTATAGACAACCCCACTATAGACACTATAGACAACCCCACTATAGACAGACAACCCCACTATAGACAACCCCACTACAGACACTATAGACAACCCCACTATAGACAACCCCACTATAGACACTATAGACAACCCCACTATAGACACTATAGACAACCCCACTATAGACACTATAGACAACCCCACTATAGACACTATAGACAACCCCAGTATAGACACTATAGACAACACCACTATAGACAACCCCACTATAGACAACCCCACTACAGACACTATAGACAACCCCACTATAGACAACCCCACTATAGACACTATAGACAACCCCACTATAGACACTATAGACAACCCCACTATAGACACTATAGACAACCCCAATATAGACAACCCCACTATAGACAACCCCACTATAGATAACCCCAGTATAGACACTATAGACAACACCACTATAGACAACCCCACTATAGACAACCCCACTACAGACACTATAGACAACCCCACTATAGACAACCCCACTATAGACACTATAGACAACCCCACTATAGACACTATAGACAACCCCACTATAGACACTATAGACAACCCCAATATAGACAACCCCACTATAGACAACCCCACTATAGATAACCCCAGTATAGACACTATAGACAACCCCAATATAGACAACCCCACTATAGACACTATAGACAACACCACTATAGACAACCCCACTATAGACACTATAGACAACCCCACTATAGACAGACAACCCCACTATAGACAACCCCACTACAGACACTATAGACAACCCCACTATAGACAACCCCACTATAGACACTATAGACAACCCCACTATAGACACTATAGACAACCCCACTATAGACACTATAGACAACCCCACTATAGACAACCCCACTACAGACAACCCCACTATAGACACTATAGACAACCCCACTATAGACACTATAGACAACCCCGCTATAGACACTATAGACAACCCCACTATAGACAACCCCACTATAGACACTATAGACAACCCCACTATAGACAACCCCACTATAGACAACCCCACCTCATCACTGGTGCTATCTCTCTCTCTCTCTCTCTCTCTCTCTCTCTCTCTCTCTCTCTCTCTCTCTCTCTCTATCTCTCTCTCTCTCTCTCTCTCTCTCTCTCTCTCTCTCTCTCTCTCTCTCTCTC
Organism: Oncorhynchus masou masou; assembly: GCF_036934945.1. Lineage (NCBI taxonomy): Eukaryota > Metazoa > Chordata > Actinopteri > Salmoniformes > Salmonidae > Oncorhynchus > Oncorhynchus masou. The sequence continues at coordinate 3,112,309 of NC_088233.1, forward strand.
TCTCTCTCTCTCTCTCTCTCGCTCTCTCTCTCTTTCTCTGTCTGTCTCTCTCTCTCTCTCTCTCTATCTCTCTCTCTCTCTCTCTCTCTCTCTCTCTCTCTCTCTCTCTCTCTCTATCTCTCTCTCTCTCGCTCTCTCTCTCTCTCTTTCTCTGTCTGTCTCTCTCTCTGGAGGTGACAGCATTCCCTCCCAAGTATACCCCTTAGACACAACTATGACAAAACAACCCACAAAAATGGGTCACAACTCCTGCAGCTCTGTCACATGATGGGTCTGTACATAGTCAATGTTGGGCTTTGAGGAGATTCCTATGGTAGGTACACCTACAGCTCATCTCTTGGCAGTAGTACTGTAGACTACTTTATCACTGACCTCAACCTCAGTCTCTGAGAGTGTTCACAAACGCAAACACACAGAGCCCCAGGACAGCAACACAATTAGACCCAACCAAATAATGAGAAAACAAAAATATAATTACTTGACACATTGGAAAGAATTAACAACAAAACAGAGCAAACTAGAATGCTACTTGGCCCTAAACAGAGAGTAGAATCACAGTGGCAGAATACCTGTCCACTGTGACTGACCCAAACTTAAGGAAAGCTTTGAGGCAGACCTGGCTCTAAATAGAAGACAGGCTATGTGCTCACTGCCCACAAAATGATGTGGAAACTGAGCTGCACCTCCTAACCTCCTGCCCAATGTATGACCATTTTAGAGAGACATATTTCCCTCAGATTACACAGATCCACAAGGAATTTGAAAACAAATCCAATTTTGATAAACTCCCGTATCCACTGGGTGAAAAACCACAGTGTTTCATCACAGCAGCAAGATTTGTGACCTGTTGCCACAAGAAAAGGGCAACCAGTGAAGAACAAACACCATTTTTTCCCCCCCTTTTGTACTTTAACTATTTGCACATCGCTATAACACAGTACTTAGCCTCGGTGGAGAGAGAGAGAGAGGAAGAGAGACAGAGGCAGAGAGACAGAGGGAGAGAGACAGAGGCAGAGAGACAGAGGCAGAGAGAGAGAGGAAGAGAGACAGAGGCAGAGAGACAGAGGCAGAGAGAGAGAGAGGAAGAGAGACAGAGAAGACAGAGGCAGACGGAGAAGACAGAGGCAGACAGAGGGAAGGGAGAGGCAGACAGAGAGAAGGGAGAGGCAGACGGAGAAATGGGAGAGGCAGACAGAGAGATGGGAGAGGCATACAGAGTGATGGGAGAGGCAGACAGAGAAATGGGAGAGGCAGACAGAGAGATGGGAGAGGCAGACAGAGAGATGGGAGAGGCAGACAGAGAGATGGGAGAGGCAGATAGAGAGATGGGAGAGGCAGACAGAGGGAAGGGAGAGGCAGACAGAGAGAAGGGAGAGGCAGACAGAGAGATGGGAGAGGCAGATAGAGAGATGGGAGAGGCAGACAGAGTGAAGGGAGAGGCAGACAGAGAGAAGGGAGAGGCAGACAGAGAAATGGGAGAGGCAGAGAGAGAAGGGAGAGGCAGCAGACAGAGGGAAGGGAGAGGCAGGCCAGTCTAGCCTGGGGCCAGTCTAGCCTAGGGCCAGTCTAGCCTAGGTCCAGTCTAGCCTGGGGCCAGTCTAGCCTGGGACCAGTCTAGCCTAGGGCCAGTCTAGCCTAGGGCCAGTCTAGCCTGGGGCCAGTCTAGCCTGGGGCCAGTCTAGCCTGGGGCCAGTCTAGCCTAGAGCCAGTCTAGTCTGGGGCTAAGAACAATGCAGTGTTCTTCTATCAGTAGTCAGGTCAGAAGAGTGAGAAGAGATAGGTTGATAGGTTGATAGGTTGTGTGACTGCCAGAGATCATTGACTTACAAGGCTTACATGCTCATCCAGAGGCGGCACTCCTAGTGGTCGGGGACTTTAAAGCAGGAAAACTTAAATCTGTTTTACCTCATTCCTACCAGCATGGGGGCGGCAGCGTTAGAGCGTTGGACTAGTAACCGGAAGGTTGCAAGTTCAAACCCCCGAACTGTCGTTCTGCCCCTGAACAGGCAGTTAACCCACTGTTCCTAGGCTGTCGTTGAAAATAAGAATTTGTTCTTGACTGACTCCCCTAGTTAAATAAAGGTAAAAAAAATAAATGTTACATGTGTAACCAGAGGAGAAAAAAACTCTATACCACCAGCCTTTCAAAGCACCTCATGACTACAGATGTGAGTGCTATGGGTCGGTGGTCATTCAGACAGGTTACCTTAGTGTTCTTGGGCACAGGGACTATGGTGGTCTGCTTGAAATTACAGACTTGGTCAGGGAGAGGTTGAAAATGTCAGTGAAGACACTTGCCAAGCAGAGTATACGTCCTGGTAATATGTCTGGTCCTGCGGCCTTGTGACTGTTGACCTGTTTGAAGGTCTTATTCACATTGGCTACGGAGAGCGTGATCGCACAGTTGTCCGAAACAGCTGGTGCTCTCATGCATACTTCAGTGTTGCTTGCCTCGAAGCGCGCATAGAAGTCATTTAGCTCGTCTGGAATTCTCGTGTCACCGGGCAGCTCATGGCTGTGCTTCCCATTGTAGTCCGTAATAGTTTGCAAGCCCTGCCACATCCAACGAGCATCGTAGCCGGTGTAGTAGGATTCAATCTTAACCCTGTATTGTTTGATGGTTCATCGGAGGGCATAGCTGGATTTCTTATAAGCGTCTGAATTTCCCGTTCCTTGAAAGTGGCAGCTCTAACCTTTAGCTTGGTGACGATGTTGCCTGTAATCCATGGCTTCTGGTTGGGATATGTACGTACGGTCAATGTGGGGACGACGAGAAAAACCTTGAGACTTCCTTAATATTAGAGATTGCAGCTGTTGCTGACAAAGAGACACCCCCCCCTGAGTTTCCCCACCTATTCCCTTTGAAGTGAACTACTTTTGACCAGGGTCCCACAGGGTGGAATACAGTTCCTTCACAAAGTATTCCCCTTGACTTATTCCACATGTTGATTTGTTACCGACTGAATTCAAAATGGATTAAAAATGTTTTGTTTTTTTCCTCACCCGTCTACACACAATACCCTATTATGATAAAGTGAAAACATGTTTTTAGAAATACACTAATATCTCATTTACACAAGTATTTACACCCCCAGTCACCTTTGGCCGCGATTACAGCTCTGAGTCTTTCTGGGTAATTCTCTAAGAGCATTGTGCAACTTTTGCCCGTTATTCTTTAAAGAATTTTTCAAACTCTGTCAAATTGGTCAAATGCTTGTCATTGATAGACAACCATTTGCAGGTATTGCAGTAGAATTTCAAGTAGATTTAAGTCAAAACTGTAACTCGGCCACTGTCCTCTTGGTAAGCAACTCAAGTGTAGATTTGTGTTTTAGGTTATTGTCCTGCTGAAAGGTGAAATCTCTCAGTGTGAAAAGCAGGCTGAACCAGGTTTTCCTCTAGGATTTTCCCAGTGATTAGCTCCATTCAGTTTATTTTTTATCCTGAAAAACTCCTCAGTCCTTAACAATTACAAGCATACCCATAACATGATGCAGCCATCATTGTGCTTGAACATATGGAGAGTGGTACTCAGTAATGTGTTGTATTGGAGAGTGGTACTCAGCAATGTGTTGTATTGGATTAGAGAGTGGTACTCAGGAATGTGTTGTATTGGTGAGTGGTACTCAGTAATGTGTTGTATTGGGTTTGCCCCAAATATTTTCAGGACAAAAAGTGAACTGCTTAGGAACATGTTTTGCAGTATTACTTTAGTGCCATGTTGCAAACAGGATGCATGTTTAGTCATATTTTTAAAAAAAAACTAGTAACTACAATGTTGTTGATCCATCCTCAGTATTCTCCCATCACAGCCATTAAAGTCATCATTGGCCTCATGGTGAAATTTCCTGAGCGGTTTCCTTCCTCTCTGGCAACTGAGTTAGGAAGGTTGTCTGTATCTCTGCAGTGACTGGGTATGTTGATACACCATCCAAAGGGTAATTAATAACTTCACCATGCTCAAAGGGATATTCATGGTCTGTTCCCTGGTCTCTGTGGTTGAATCTGTGTTTGAAATTCAATGCTTGACTAAGGGACCTTACAGATTGTATGTGTGGGGTACAGTAGTCGTTCAAAAATCATTTTAAACACTAATATTGTCCATGTAACTTATTATGTGACTAGTTAAGCACATTTCTACTCCTGACCTTATTTAGTCTTGCCATAACAAAGGGGGTTGAATAGTTATTGACTCGAGACATTTCAGCTTTTCATTTTTAATGAATTTGTAAAAGAATTATAAAAACATAATTCCGCTTTGACATGGAGCTTTGTGTGTAGGCAAATGGCAAAGAAAAGCAATTTAATCCATTTTAAATTCAGGCTGTAACGCAACAAAATGTGGAAATAATCAAGGGGTGTGAATACTTCCTGAAGGCGCACTGTAGGGTCACTGTTTTACCACCTGGGCCTTGTCCTTTTTGAAAATGTATTTAACTAAGCAAGTCAGTTAAGAACAAATTCGTATTTACAATGACTGCCTACACCGGCTAAACCGTCCCCAAACCCGGACGACAATGGGCCAATTGTGCACCGCCAGGTTGTGATACAGCCCGGGATCGAACCAGGGTATGTAGTGATGCCTGTAGCACTGAGATGCAGGGCCTTAGACCCACACTCATGAGGGTGATGAGATGACTAGCCCTTTTTGTCATCACAGGCCATTGATCTAGTCTATTATCAGTCAGTCTACTATCTAGTCTATCATCACCCAGTCTACTATCTAGTCTATCATCAGTCAGTCTACTATCTGGTCTATCATCACCCAGTCTACTATCTAGTCTATTATCAGTCAGTCTACTATCTGGTCTATCATCACCCAGTCTACTATCTAGTCTATCATCACCCAGTCTACTATCTAGTCTATCATCAGTCAGTCTACTATCTGGTCTATCATCACCCAGTCTACTATCTAGTCTATCATCAGTCAGTCTACTATCTGGTCTATCATCACCCAGTCTACTATCTAGTCTATTATCAGTCAGTCTACTATCTGGTCTATCATCACCCAGTCTACTATCTAGTCTATCATCACCCAGTCTACTATCTAGTCTATCATCAGTCAGTCTACTATCTGGTCTATCATCACCCAGTCTACTATCTAGTCTATCATCACCCAGTCTACTATCTAGTCTATTATCAGTCAGTCGACTATCTGGTCTATCATCACCCAGTCTACTATCTAGTCTATCATCACCCAGTCTACTATCTAGTCTATCATCAGTCAGTCTACTATCTGGTCTATCATCACCCAGTCTACTATCTAGTCTATCATCAGTCAGTCTACTATCTGGTCTATCATCACCCAGTCTACTATCTAGTCTATCATCAGTCAGTCTACTATCTGGTCTATCATCACCCAGTCTACTATCTAGTCTATCATCAGTCAGTCTACTATCTGGTCTATCATCACCCAGTCTACTATCTAGTCAGTCTACTATCTAGTCTATCATCAGTCAGTCTACTATCTAGTCAGTCTACTATCTAGTCAGTCTACTATCTAGTCTATCATCAGTCAGTCTACTATCTAGTCAGTCTACTATCTAGTCTATCATCGCTCAGTCTAATATCTATTCTATCATCAGTCAGTCTACTATCTAGTCAGTCTACTATCTAGTCTATCATCAGTCAGTCTACTATCTAGTCTATCATCAGTCAGTCTACTATCTAGTCAGTCTACTATCTAGTCCATCTTTATTCAGTCTACTATCTAGTCAGTCTACTATCTAGTCCATCTTTATTCAGTCTACTATCTAGTCAGTCTACTATCTAGTCCATCTTTATTCAGTCTAGTGTACCTTCATGTACTGTACATCTTTCAGACAGACAGGATAGACTATCTATCAATCATTCATTCATTCATTCACTGCGCCCGGCCCGCCACAGGAGTCACTGGTGCGCGATGAGACAAGGATTTCCTGATTTTTGAACTCTGACGTCCTTGGGTAGGTGGAGGGAGTCTGGAAGGGCATCACGGAATCTTTGTGTTGTCCGAGAATTTATAGCACGACTTTTGATGCTCCTTGGTTGGGGTCTGAGCAGATTATTTGTTGCGATTGCAAACATAATAAAATGGTGGTCCGACAATCTAGGAGATGCAGTATGTGTCATTAGAGCAGGTGTTCTTACAACCATAACTTAATAGGTTCATATTAGGCTGTATTATACACCTATTATACCATGGCGTTGTTGAATACTTGTTTCTGATTGGCTTGAAGGGCATTCTAGAGCGTGCCATATTTCCCTACAACTCACAGTATATCAACAGGGTGGAATTCATTGGCTTTAGTTCATTCTATAACTCACAATATATCAACAGGGTAGAATTCATTGGCTTTAGTTCATTCTATAACTCACAATATATCAACAGGGTAGAATGCAATGGCTTTACTTCATTCTATAACTCACAATATAATGAAACAGCAGGGAGCAGGTCTCGAACCCTCTAGTCCGAGGTCCCGCGCGCTATCGACTGTGCCGCAAATGCATGCTCGTGCGGCAGAGTCGATTTCCGCGCACTTATAAATCCAGGGTCGTTACAATATCAACACGGTAGAATTCAATGGCTTTACTTCATTCTTACATATTCTATGTTTGAGCTGCTTTTCAAAGCAAAAAAAAACAGTTGAATTGAAAACATTATTGTCATTTTTAAAAGGGATTTTCATACTTAGTAAGCTAGGACTGATGGTTTGGTTAGCTGAGCTAGCAAGTCTGTCTGTCTGGTTACCAAGGCGACTGCTGTAGCTATCTAGTAAACAAGCTAGCTACTTCAGTGGCTGTTGAACACATTTCTACCTGCAAATTAACACATTTCTAGAGGTAAATGTGTTAAATTATAGCCATGGTATAAAAGGGATAATCAACTCGGGTCTCTATTCGTTCTGTGGGAAAATAATGCCACTCCATGGAAGGTCAGTTTTTCCTACTCCACTAAGCGCGTCGAGGAACACACCTTCCACGTCGTTCATTTATGTTCCATACAACGCATTGTATTATCGTTTACTTATATAGTTACACGTTTATTTGCCATGTGTAAATGAATATTTCAGAAATCTTACTCACTGTTTTGACCAAAGCAATTAACTCACTCTTTTGATCAAATCCAATTGTATTAGTCACATGCGCCGAATACAACAGGTGTAGTAGACCTTACAGTGTAATGCTGAATACAACAGGTGTAATAGACCTTAAAAGTATTGGCATTACCAGAGCACCTAACTCACTGTTTTGACCAGAGCATCTAACTCACTGTTTTGACCACAGCATCTAACTCACTGTTTTGACCAGAGCATCTAACTCACTGTTTTGGCCACAGCATCTAACTCACTGTTTTGACCAGAGCATCTAACTCACTGTTTTGACCACAGCATCTAACTCACTGTTTTGACCAGAGCATCTAACTCACTGTTTTGACCAGAGCATCTAACTCACTGTTTTGACCACAGCATCTAACTCACTGTTTTGACCAGAGCATCTAACTCACTGTTTTGACCACAGCATCTAACTCACTGTTTTGACCACAGCATCTAACTCACTGTTTTGACCACAGCATCTAACTCACTGTTTTGACCAGATCATCTATCTAACTCACTGTTTTGACCAGAGCATCTAACTCACTGTTTTGACCAGAGCATCTAACTCACTGTTTTGACCACAGCATCTAACTCACTGTTTTGACCACAGCATCTAACTCACTGTTTTGACCACAGCATCTAACTCACTGTTTTGACCACAGCATCTAACTCACTGTTTTGACCAGAGCATCTAACTCACTGTTTTGACCACAGCATCTAACTCACTGTTTTGACCACAGCATCTAACTCACTGTTTTGACCACAGCATCTAACTCACTGTTTTGACCACAGCATCTAACTCACTGTTTTGACCAGAGCATCTAACTCACTGTTTTGACCAGAGCATCTAACTCACTGTTTTGACCACAGCATCTAACTCACTGTTTTGACCACAGCATCTAACTCACTGTTTTGACCAGAGCATCTAACTCACTGTTTTGACCACAGCATCTAACTCACTGTTTTGACCACAGCATCTGCATAAGAATGCCTTGTTGAGTTGCACCATGCACATTGTGCAAGTCAAATAAACTGGGTTGACGTTGTAGTAAGAGCAGTTGATTCCGGTTAGTCAACGTGATGTTGTAGGCTTGGGGCAGTTGGCACACTGGCTGGTATGATACTGGTAACTTCCATCTTGATCTCTGCAGAATATTATATCACAATTGCAGTGCATCTAACCTTGAACATAAGTCCTGTCCTGGGCTTGCATCCAAAATTGAACCCCATTCCCTATATAGTGCACTACTTTTATGGGTCCTTGTCAAAAGTAGTGCACTACTTTTATGGGTCCTTGTCAAAAGTAGTGCACTATAGAGAGAATAGGGTTCTATAGGGCCCTGGTTAATAGTAGTGCACTATAGAGAGAATAGGGTTCTATAGGGCCCTGGTTAACAGTAGTGGCACTATATAGGGAATAGTGTTCTATAGGGCCCTGGTTAACAGTAGTGTACTATATAGGGAATAGGGTTCTATAGGGCCCTGGTTAACAGTAGTGCACTATATAGGGAATAGGGTTCTATAGGGCCCTAGTTAACAGTATGGCACTATATAGGGAATAGGGTTCTATAGGGCCCTGGTTAACAGTAGTGTACTATATAGGGAATAGGGTTCTATAGGGCCCTGGTTAACAGTAGTGTACTATATAGGGAATAGGGTTCTATAGGGCCCTGGTTAACAGTGGTGCAGTATATAGGGAATTAATTGCCATTTGGGAGTACTGTAATATCGTATTAATGTAGTACTGTTGTAATGGTAGTATCTGTAGTGCTGTAGTATCTGTAGTACTGTAGTAATGTAGTATCTGTAGTATCTGTAGTATCTGTAGTACTGTAGAATCTGTAGTATCTGTAGTTCCATAGTACCGTAGTATCTGCAGTACTGTAGTATCTGTAGTATATGTAGTATCTGTAGTATATGTAGTATATGTAGTACTGTAGTATCTGTAGGACTGTAGTATCTGTAGGACTGTAGTAATGTAGTATCTGTAGTAATGTAGTATCTGTAGTATATGTAGTAATGTAGTATATGTAGTATCCGTAGTAATGTAGTACTGTAGTATCTGTAGTACTGTAATGTAGTACTGTAGTAATGTAGTATCTGTATTACTGTAGTATCTGTTGTACTGTAGTATCTGTTGTACTGTAGTATCTGTGGTACTGTAGTATCTGTAGTGCTGTAGTATCTGTTGTACTGTAGTAATGTAGTATCTGTTGTACTGTAGTAATGTAGTATCTGTAGTAATGTAGTATCTGTTGTACTGTAATACTGTAGTATCTGCTGTACTGTAGTAATGTATTACTGTAGTATCTGTTGTGCTGTAGTAATGTAGTATCTGTAGTAATGTAGTACTGTAGTATCTGTTGTACTGTAGTACTGTAGTAATGTAGTATCTGTAGTAATGTAGTAATGTAGTACTGTAGTATCTGTTGTACTGTAGTACTGTAGTAATGTAGTATCTGTAGTAATGTAGTATCTGTAGTACTGTAGTAATGTAGTACTGTAGTATACGTTGTACTGTAGTACTGTAGTAATGTAGTATCTGTTGTACTGTAGCACTCTAGTAATGTAGTATCTGTATACAGAGTCATGTAGCCTCAGTACGCATCATAATCAGTCAGCCAATACAGAGTCATGTAGCCTCAGTACGCATCATAATCAGTCAGCCAATACAGAGTCATGTAGCCTCAGTACGCATCATAATCAGTCAGCCAATACAGAGTCATGTAGCCTCAGTACGCATCATGTCCAGTCAGCCAATACAGAGTCATGTAGCCTCAGTACGCATCATGTCCAGTCAGCCAATACCGAGTCATGTAGCCTCAGTACGCATCATAATCAGTCAGTCATATCCAGGCAGAGCAAAGTCATATCAAAAACCTTTTAAAAAGGCAGGATGATTGAAGAGTATGTGAACTACAAATTCAAACCATAATCAAACAGCTGGAGTTTTGCTTGTTAGATTATTCTAGTTAGATTATTCTTGTTAGATTATTTCAGTTAGGTTATTTCAGTTAGATTATTTCAGTTAGATTATTCTAGTTAGATTATTTCAGTTAGATTATTCTAGTTAGATTGTTCTAGTTAGATTATTCCAGTTAGATTATTTCAGTTAGATTATTTCAGTTAGATTATTCTAGTTAGGTTATTTCAGTTAGATTATTCTAGTTAGATTATTCTAGTTAGATTATTTCAGTTAGATTATTCTAGTTAGATTGTTCTAGTTAGATTATTCCAGTTAGATTATTTCAGTTAGATTATTTCAGTTAGATTATTCTAGTTAGGTTATTTCAGTTAGATTATTCTAGTTAGATTATTCTAGTTAGATTATTTCAGTTAGATTATTCTAGTTAGATTATTGCAGTTAGATTATTCTAGTTAGATTATTATAGTTAGATTATTCTAGTTAGATTATTGCAGTTAGATTATTCTAGTTAGATTATTCTAGTTAGATTATTTCAGTTAGATTATTCTAGTTAGATTATTTCAGTTAGATTATTTCAGTTAGATAATTGCAGTTAGATTATTGCAGTTAGATTATTTCAGCTAGATTATTCTAGTTAGATTATTTCAGTTAGATTATTCTACTGAGAATATTCTACTTAGATTATTCTACTTAGATTTGTCTAGTTAGATTATTTTTGTTACATTATTTCAGTTAGATTATTCTAGTTAGATTATTCTAGTTAGATTATTCCAATTAGATTAGTGAGATAATTATAGTTAGATTATTTCAATTAGATTATTTTGGTATGACAGTCAGCAAGTACATAATGTAGGCCTGTTGTAAGGATCAGACCCTGTGTGTTTCAGCATAGCACAGGTATTTTTTTATGGCCCAACTGTTGAGGATTTAATGGTGAGCAAGGGTCAGTTTAGTCAAGCCCCGACTGTTATCTGCCTCATTTAGGGCCTAGTTCTGCTTGGGTCTTTTGGCGACACTTTAACCAGGCTGGTTATCAGTTGATGTTCTGTATCTGTAGTCACTGCAGTTCAGTTGGAGTCCAGGGTCTTGTTTATTCGGCAACAAACGGAAGAAAACTGACTAAAAAAAGGGAGGGACACCTATCCTTGTCTAATAAGAAATCCCTGTTTACGTTTTCTGTTGCAAAATGTTTTAAAATATTTTGTTACTGTTGTGACCTAATGAACATAACCCTTGTTAGGGGGACTGACTGTAGCATTGTAGCGTAAAGAGTTCAATGTTCTGCTGTTCTGGTAACTAAGGCTATTCCCTATATAGTGCACTACTTTAGACCAGAGCCCTATAGAACCCTATTCCCTACATAGTGCACTACTTTAGACCAGAGCCCTATTGAATCCTATTCCCTATATAGTGCACTACTTTAGATCTGGGCCCTATAGAACCCTACTCCTTATATAGTGCACTACTTTAGACCAGAGCCCTATAGAACCCTATTCCCTATATAGTGCACTACTTTAGACCAGAGCCCTATTGAATCCTATTCCCTATATAGTGCACTACTTTAGACCAGAGCCCTATTGAATCTTATTCCCTATATAGTGCACTACTTTAGACCAGAGCCCTATTGAATCATATTCCCTATATAATGCACTACTTTAGACCTGGGCCCTATAGAACCCTATTCCTTATATAGTGCACTACTTTAGACCAGAGCCCTATAGAACCCTATAGTGCAACTTTAGACCAGAGCCCTATTCCCTTCCCTATATAGTGCACTACTTTAGACTCTGTTTCAGAGCCCTATAGAACCCTATTCCCTATATAGTGCACTACTTTAGACCAGAGCCCTATAGAACCCTATTCCCTATATAGTGCACTACTTTAGACCAGAGCCCTATGGGGGCTAGGGAGTAGGGTGCTATATGGGTCCTAGTCAGAAGTAGTGCACTACATAGGGAATAGAGCACAAGTTGGAACATATGTAAATTGCTTATTCAACACTTCTATTGTTATTTATCAGTGTTATCAGTCTTCAAGGTACAAAGTAAAGATAGGAAGTGTGTGTGGGTGTGTGTAACGTTTCAAGTCACATTGGAATGTCACATAAGAAGTTCCACATTAGGTCTGTAAACCTGTAGTTTGTCAGATGTGCAGTTTGCTGTCTACTCAACATTGAATTGTTATTTTATTATTTAATCTTTATTTAACTAGGCAAGTCAGTTAAAGAACAAATTATTATTTAAAATGCCGGTCTAAACCGGCCAAACCCGGACGACGCTGGGACAGTTGTGCGCTGCCCTGTGGGACTCCCAATCACGTCCGGATGTGATGCAGCCTGGGTAGGCTAGCCTATTTCTCAACCTCTCTGTTTCTATAGTGGATCAGTTGTTTCTCTGTTTCTATATTGGATCAGTTGTCTCTCTGTTTCTATAGTGGATCAGTTGTTTCTCTGTTTCTATAGTGGATCAGTTGTTTCTCTGTTTCTATAGTGGATCAGTTGTTTCTCTGTTTCTATAGTGGATCAGTTGTTTCTCTGTTTCTATAGTGGATCAGTTGTTTCTCTGTTTCTCTGTTTCTATAGTGGATCAGTTGTTTCTCTGTTTCTATAGTGGATCAGTTGTTTCTCTGTTTCTATAGTGGATCAGTTGTTTCTCTGTTTCTATAGTGGATCAGTTGTTTCTCTGTTTCTATAGTGGATCAGTTGTTTCTATAGTGGATCAGTTGTTTCTCTGTTTCTCTGTTTCTATAGTGGATCAGTTGTTTCTCTGTTTCTATAGTGGATCAGTTGTTTCTCTGTTTCTATAGTGGATCAGTTGTTTCTCTGTTTCTATAGTGGATCAGTTGTTTCTCTGTTTCTATAGTGGATCAGTTGTTTCTCTGTTTCTATAGTGGATCAGTTGTTTCTCTGTTTCTATAGTGGATCAGTTGTTTCTCTGTTTCTATAGTGGATCAGTTGTTTCTCTGTTTCTATAGTGGATCAGTTGTTTCTCTGTTTCTATAGTGGATCAGTTGTTTCTCTGTTTCTATAGTGGATCAGTTGTTTCTCTGTTTCTATAGTGGATCAGTTGTTTCTCTGTTTCTATAGTGGATCAGTTGTTTCTCTGTTTCTATAGTGGATCAGTTGTTTCTCTGTTTCTATATCAGTTGGATCAGTTGTTTCTCTGTTTCTATAGTTTCTCTGTTTCTATAGTGGATTTGTTTCTCTGTTTCTATAGTGGATCAGTTGTTTCTCTGTTTCTATAGTGGATCAGTTGTTTCTCTGTTTCTATAGTGGATCAGTTGTTTCTCTGTTTCTATAGTGGATCAGTTGTTTCTCTGTTTCTATAGTGGATCAGTTGTTTCTCTGTTTCTATAGTGGATCAGTTGTTTCTCTGTTTCTATAGTGGATCAGTTGTTTCTCTGTTTCTATAGTGGATCAGTTGTTTCTCTGTTTCTATAGTGGATCAGTTGTTTCTCTGTTTCTATAGTGGATCAGTTGTTTCTCTGTTTCTATAGTGGATCAGTTGTTTCTCTGTTTCTATAGTGGATCAGTTGTTTCTCTGTTTCTGTGGATCAGTTGTTTCTCTGTTTCTATAGTGGATCAGTTGTTTCTCTGTTTCTATAGTGGATCAGTTGTTTCTCTGTTTCTGGATCAGTTGTTTCTCTGTTTCTATAGTGGATCAGTTGTTTCTCTGTTTCTATAGTGGATCAGTTGTTTCTCTGTTTCTATAGTGGATCAGTTGTTTCTCTGTTTCTATAGTGGATCAGTTGTTTCTGTTTCTATAGTGGATCAGTTGTTTCTCTGTTTCTATAGTGGATCAGTTGTTTCTCTGTTTCTATAGTGGATCAGTTGTTTCTCTGTTTCTCTGTTTCTATAGTGGATCAGTTGTTTCTCTGTTTCTATAGTGGATCAGATAGTGGATCAGTTGTTTCTCTGTTTCTATAGTGGATCAGTTGTTTCTCTGTTTCTATAGTGGATCAGTGGATCAGTTGTTTCTCTGTTTCTATAGTGGATCAGTTTTCTCTGTTTCTATAGTGGATCAGTTGTTTCTCTGTTTCTATAGTGGATCAGTTGTTTCTCTGTTTCCATAGTGGATCAGTTGTTTCTCTGTTTCTCTGTTTCTCTGTTTCTTTAGTGGATCAGTTGTTTCTCTGTTTCTATAGTGGATCAGTTGTTTCTCTGTTTCTATAGTGGATCAGTTGTTTCTCTGTTTCTATCAGTTGTTTCTCTGTTTCTATAGTGGATCAGTTGTTTCTCTGTTTCTATAGTGGATCAGTTGTTTCTCTGTTTCTATAGTGGATCAGTTGTTTCTCTGTTTCTCTGTTTCTATAGTGGATCAGTTGTTTCTCTGTTTCTCTTGTTTCTCTGTTTCTATAGTGGATCAGTTGTTTCTCTGTTTCTATAGTGGATCAGTTGTTTCTCTGTTTCTATAGTGGATCAGTTGTTTCTCTGTTTCTATAGTGGATCAGTTGTTTCTCTGTTTCTCTGTTTCTATAGTGGATCAGTTGTTTCTCTGTTTCTCAGTTGTTTCTGTTTCTATAGTGGATCAGTTGTTTCTCTGTTTCTATAGTGGATCAGTTGTTTCTCTGTTTCTATAGTGGATCAGTTGTTTCTCTGTTTCTCTGTTTCTATAGTGGATCAGTTGTTTCTCTGTTTCTATAGTGGATCAGTTGTTTCTCTGTTTCTATAGTGGATCAGTTGTTTCTCTGTTTCCATAGTGGATCAGTTGTTTCTCTGTTTCTATAGTGGATCAGTTGTTTCTCTGTTTCTATAGTGGATCAGTTGTTTCTCTGTTTCTATAGTGGATCAGTTGTTTCTCTGTTTCTATAGTGGATCAGTTGTTTCTCTGTTTCTCTGTTTCTATAGTGGATCAGTTGTTTCTCTGTTTCTATAGTGGATCAGTTGTTTCTCTGTTTCTAGTGGATCAGTTGTTTCTCTGTTTCTATAGTGGATCAGTTGTTTCTCTGTTTCTATAGTGGATCAGTTGTTTCTCTGTTTCTATAGTGGATCAGTTGTTTCTCTGATAGTGGATCAGTTGTTTCTCTGTTTCTATAGTGGATCAGTTGTTTCTCTGTTTCTATAGTGGATCAGTTGTTTCTGTTTCTATTGTGGATCCGTTGTATCTCTGTTTCTATAGTGGATCAGTTGTTTCTCTGTTTCCATAGTGGATCAGTTGTTTCTCTGTTTCTATAGTGGATCAGTTGTTTCTCTGTTTCTCTGTTTCTCTGTTTCTCTGTTTCTATAGTGGATCAGTTGTTTCTCTGTTTCTATAGTGGATCAGTTGTTTCTCTGTTTCTATAGTGGATCAGTTGTTTCTCTGTTTCTATAGTGGATCAGTTGTTTCTCTGTTTCTATAGTGGATCAGTTGTTTCTCTGTTTCTATAGTGGAGCAGTTGTTTCTCTGTTTCTATAGTGGATCAGTTGTTTCTCTGTTTCTATAGTGGATCAGTTGTTTCTCTGTTTCTCTGTTTCTCTGTTTCCATAGTGGATCAGTTGTTTCTCTGTTTCTCTGTTTCTTTAGTGGATCAGTTGTTTCTCTGTTTCTATAGTGGATCAGTTGTTTCTCTGTTTCTATAGTGGATCAGTTGTTTCTCTGTTTCTATAGTGGATCAGTTGTTTCTCTGTTTCTGTTTCTATAGTGGATCAGTTGTTTCTCTGTTTCTATAGTGGATCAGTTGTTTCTCTGTTTCTATAGTGGATCAGTTGTTTCTCTGTTTCTATAGTGGATCAGTTGTTTCTCTGTTTCTATAGTGGATCAGTTGTTTCTCTGTTTCTATAGTGGATCAGTTGTTTCTCTGTTTCTATAGTGGATCAGTTGTTTCTCTGTTTCTATAGTGGAGCAGTTGTTTCTCTGTTTCTATAGTGGATCAGTTGTTTCTCTGTTTCTATAGTGGATCAGTTGTTTCTCTGTTTCTCTGTTTCTCTGTTTCTATAGTGGATCAGTTGTTTCTCTGTTTCCATAGTGGATCAGTTGTTTCTCTGTTTCTCTGTTTCTTTAGTGGATCAGTTGTTTCTCTGTTTCTATAGTGGATCAGTTGTTTCTCTGTTTCTATAGTGGATCAGTTGTTTCTATGTTTCTATAGTGGATCAGTTGTTTCTCTGTTTCTCTGTTTCCATAGTGGATCAGTTGTTTCTCTGTTTCTATAGTGGATCAGTTGTTTCTCTGTTTCTCTGTTTCTATAGTGGATCAGTTGTTTCTCTGTTTCTATAGTGGATCAGTTGTTTCTCTGTTTCTATAGTGGATCAGTTGTTTCTCTGTTTCTATAGTGGATCAGTTGTTTCTCTGTTTCTAGTTGTTTCTGTTTCTATTGTTTCTCTGTTTCCATAGTGGATCAGTTGTTTCTCTGTTTCTCTGTTTCTATAGTGGATCAGTTGTTTCTCTGTTTCTATAGTGGATCAGTTGTTTGTTTCTCTGTTTCCATAGTGGATCAGTTGTTTCTCTGTTTCTATAGTGGATCAGTTGTTTCTCTGTTTCTATAGTGGATCAGTTGTTTCTCTGTTTCTATAGTGGATCAGTTGTTTCTCTGTTTCTATAGTGGATCAGTTGTTTCTCTGTTTCTATAGTGGATCAGTTGTTTCTCTGTTTCTATAGTGGATCAGTTGTTTCTCTGTTTCTATAGTGGATCAGTTGTTTCTCTGTTTCTATAGTGGATCAGTTGTTTCTCTGTTTCTTTAGTGGATCAGTTGTTTCTCTGTTTCTATAGTGGATCAGTTGTTTCTCTGTTTCTATAGTGGATCAGTTGTTTCTCTTTTTCTCTGTTTCCATAGTGGATCAGTTGTTTATATGTTTCTATAGTGGATCAGTTGTTTCTCTGTTTCCATAGTGGATCAGTTGTTTCTCTGTTTCTCTGTTTCTCTGTTTCTATAGTGGATCAGTTGTTTCTCTGTTTCTATAGTGGATCAGTTGTTTCTCTGTTTCTATAGTGGATCAGTTGTTTCTCTGTTTCTCTGTTTCTATAGTGGATCAGTTGTTTCTCTGTTTCTATAGTGGATCAGTTGTTTCTCTGTTTCTATAGTGGATCAGTTGTTTCTCTGTTTCTATAGTGGATCAGTTGTTTCTCTGTTTCTCTGTTTCTATAGTGGATCAGTTGTTTCTCTGTTTCTATAGTGGATCAGTTGTTTCTCTGTTTCCATAGTGGATCAGTTGTTTCTCTGTTTCTATAGTGGATCAGTTGTTTCTCTGTTTCTATAGTGGATCAGTTGTTTCTCTGTTTCTATAGTGGATCAGTTGTTTCTCTGTTTCTATAGTGGATCAGTTGTTTCTCTGTTTCCATAGTGGATCAGTTGTTTCTGTTTCTATAGTGGATCAGTTGTTTCTCTGTTTCTAGTGGATCAGTTGTTTCTCTGTTTCTATAGTGTTGTTTCTCTGTTTCTATAGTGGATCAGTTGTTTCTCTGTTTCTATAGTGGATCAGTTGTTTCTCTGTTTCTGGATCAGTGGATAGTGGATCAGTTGTTTCTCTGTTTCTCTGTTTCTCTGTTTCTATAGTGGATCAGTTGTTTCTCTGTTTCTATAGTGGATCAGTTGTTTCTCTGTTTCTATAGTGGATCAGTTGTTTCTCTGTTTCTCTGTTTCTATAGTGGATCAGTTGTTTCTCTGTTTCCATAGTGGATCAGTTGTTTCTCTGTTTCTCAGTTGTTTCTCTGTTTCTATAGTGGATCAGTTGTTTCTCTGTTTCTATAGTGGATCAGTTGTTTCTCTGTTTCTCTGTTTCTATAGTGGATCAGTTGTTTCTCTGTTTCTATAGTGGATCAGTTGTTTCTCTGTTTCCATAGTGGATCAGTTGTTTCTCTGTTTCTCTGTTTCTCTGTTTCTATAGTGGATCAGTTGTTTCTCTGTTTCTCTGTTTCTATAGTGGATCAGTTGTTTCTCTGTTTCTCTGTTTCCATAGTGGATCAGTTGTTTCTCTGTTTCTATAGTGGATCAGTTGTTTCTCTGTTTCTATAGTGGATCAGTTGTTTCTCTGTTTCCATAGTGGATCAGTTGTTTCTCTGTTTCCATAGTGGATCAGTTGTTTCTCTGTTTCTATAGTGGATCAGTTGTTTCTCTGTTTCTCTGTTTCTATAGTGGATCAGTTGTTTCTCTGTTTCTCTGTTTCTATAGTGGATCAGTTGTTTCTCTGTTTCTATAGTGGATCAGTTGTTTCTCTGTTTCTATAGTGGATCAGTTGTTTCTCTGTTTCTATAGTGGATCAGTTGTTTCTCTGTTTCTCTGTTTCTATAGTGGATCAGTTGTTTCTCTGTTTCTATAGTGGATCAGTTGTTTCTCTGTTTCTATAGTGGATCAGTTGTTTCTCTGTTTCTATAGTGGATCAGTTGTTTCTCTGTTTCTATAGTGGATCAGTTGTTTCTCTGTTTCTATAGTGGATCAGTTGTTTCTCTGTTTCTCTGTTTCTATAGTGGATCAGTTGTTTCTCTGTTTCTATAGTGGATCAGTTGTTTCTCTGTTTCTATAGTGGATCAGTTGTTTCTCTGTTTCTCTGTTTCTATAGTGGATCAGTTGTTTCTCTGTTTCTATAGTGGATCAGTTGTTAGTGGATCAGTTGTTCTCTGTTTCTATAGTGGATCAGTTGTTTCTCTGTTTCTATAGTGGATCAGTTGTTTCTCTGTTTCTATAGTGGATCAGTTGTTTCTCTGTTTCTATAGTGGATCAGTTGTTTCTCTGTTTCTATAGTGGATCAGTTGTTTCTCTGTTTCTATAGTGGATCAGTTGTTTCTCTGTTTCCATAGTGGATCAGTTGTTTCTCTGTTTCTATAGTGGATCAGTTGTTTCTCTGTTTCTATAGTGGATCAGTTGTTTCTCTGTTTCTCTGTTTCCATAGTGGATCAGTTGTTTCTCTGTTTCCATAGTGGATCAGTTGTTTCTCTGTTTCTCTGTTTCTATAGTGGATCAGTTGTTTCTCTGTTTCTATAGTGGATCAGTTGTTTCTCTGTTTCTATAGTGGATCAGTTGTTTCTCTGTTTCCATAGTGGATCAGTTGTTTCTCTGTTTCTATAGTGGATCAGTTGTTTCTCTGTTTCCATAGTGGATCAGTTGTTTCTCTGTTTTGTTTCTCTGTTTCCATAGTGGATCAGTTGTTTCTCTGTTTCTATAGTGGATCAGTTGTTTCTCTGTTTCCATAGTGGATCAGTTGTTTCTCTGTTTCCATAGTGGATCAGTTGTTTCTCTGTTTCCATAGTGGATCAGTTGTTTCTCTGTTTCTATAGTGGATCAGTTGTGTCCTTCACATCGGAGTGCTGCTGCAGGGTGTTTTGACCAGTCAGATTCACGGAAAGGTTGCGCAGGTTGCGCTGGCCGGGCACAAATAAAAACGCTCAAGGTGCTCTCTCCATATTCCTCCGATACTCATTTAGCGAGCCTGATTCCACATCATTCCCAACAGACACTAGAAAAAACGTTTCCATAAATGTAGCAGCCTACAGCCTTCAGAAAGTATTCAAACCCCTGACTTTTTCCATATTGTGATGTTTATAGCCTGAATTTAAAATAGTTTAAATGTAGATGTTGTGTCACTGACCTACATACAACACCCATTATGTCAAAGTGGAATTATGTTTTTAGAAAGTTGTACAAATTAATTACAAATTAAAAGCTGAAATATCTTTAGTCAATAATTACTTAAACCCTTTTTTCCCCAACAAGTCACATAATAGGTTTTAAGTTTAAGATGATTTCTGAATGACTATCTCTGTACACCACACATACAATTATCAGTAAGGTCCCTCAGTCGAGCAGTGAATTTCAAACACAGATACAGGGTGTTACGGTACAGAGTCAATGTGGAGACTATATACAGGGTGTTACCGGTACAGAGTCAATGTGGAGGCTATATACAGGGTGTTACGGTACAGAGTCAATGTGGAGGCTATATACAGGGTGTTACGGTACAGAGTCAATGTGGAGGCTATATACAGGGTGTTACGGTACAGAGTCAATGTGGAGGCTATATACAGGGGGTACCGGTACAGAGTCAATGTGGAGGCTATATACAGGGGTACCGGTACAGAGTCAATATGGAGGATATATACAGGGGTTACGGTATAGAGTCAATGTGGAGGCTATATACAGGGGTTACCAATATGATTACCGGTACAGAGTCAATGTGAAGGCTATATACAGGGTATTACGGTACAGAGTCAATGTGGAGGTTATTTACAGGGGGTTACCGGTACAGAGTCAATGTGGAGGCTATATACAGGGGGTACCGGTACAGAGTCAATGTGGAGGCTATATACAGGGTGTTACGGTACAGAGTCAATGTGGAGGCTATATACAGGGGGTACCTGTACAGAGTCAATGTGGAGGCTATATACAGGGGGTTACGGTACAGAGTCAATGTGGAGGCTATATACAGGGGTTACTGGTACAGAGTCAATGTGAAGGCTATATACAGGGTATTACGGTACAGAGTCAATGTGGAGGTTATTTACAGGGGGTACCGGTACAGAGTCAATGTGGAGGCTATATACAGGGTATTACGGTACAGAGTCAATGTGGAGGTTATTTACAGGGGGTACCGGTACAGAGTCAATGTGGAGGCTATATACAGGGGGTACCGGTACAGAGTCAATGTGGAGGCTATATACAGGGGGTACCGGTACAGAGTCAATGTGGAGGCTATATACAGGGGGTACCGGTACAGAGTCAATGTGGAGGCTATATACAGGGGGTACCGGTACAGAGTCAATGTGGAGGCTATATACAGGGGGTACCGGTACAGAGTCAATGTGGAGGCTATATACAGGGGGTACCGGTACAGAGTCAATGTGGAGGCTATACACAGGGGGTACCGGTACAGAGTCAATGTGGAGGCTATATACAGGGTATTACGGTACAGAGTCAATGTGGAGGCTATATACAGGGTGTTACGGTACAGAGTCAATGTGGAGGCTATATACAGGGTGTTACGGTACAGAGTCAATGTGGAGGCTATACACAGGGGGTATAGGGCGGGGGGGGGTCAAAGCAAAAAGCCCGGCTGTTTGATGAATTGTTCAGTAGTCCTATGGCTTGGGGTAGAAGCTGTTAAGGAGCCTTTTGGACCTAGAATTGGCTCCCGTGTAGAGGATCAGAGTGGCAGATGTGTTGTTAATATATCCCATTTAGCAGACGCTTTTGTCCAAAGCGACTGAGGATCAGAGTGGCGGATGTGTTGTTACCTACCGCTTCCAAAGCGACTTACAAGTCGGCTGGGGCCACCACCTGGGGGTGGCCCGTCAGGAAGTTCAGGATCCAGTTGCAGAGGGAGGTGTTTAGTCCCAGAGTCCTTAGCTTAGTGATGAGCTTTGAGGGCACTATGGTGTTGACGGCTGAGCTGTAGTCAATGAACAGCATTCTCACATAGGTGTTCCTTTTGTCCAGGTGGGAAAGGGCAGTGTGGAGTGCGATTGAGATTGCATCATCTGTGGATCTGTTGGGGCGTTATGTGATTTGGAGTGGGTCTAGGGTTCCCGGGATGATGGTGTTGATGTGAGCCATTGCCAGCCTTTCAAAGCACTTCATGGCTACTGACGTGAGTGCTACGAGGCAGTAATCATTTAGGCAGGTTACCTTCGCTGTCTTGGGCACAGGGACTGTGGTGGTCTGCTTGAAACATATTGGTATTACAGACTGGGTCACTACAAAAATACAAAGATACAGGTTTCCTTCCTAACTCAGTTGCCAGATAGGAAGGAAACCCTTCAGGGATTTCAACCAAGAGACCAATGGTGTCTTTAAAACAGTTACAGAGTTTAATGGCTGTGATAGGAGGATATTGAGGACGATGTTAATGTATATATTGCATTAAGCTAGCTAGTAGCATGCTAGAAATAGACATTGTTAATATATATTGCATTAAGCTAGCTAGTAGCATGCTAGAAACAGACATTGTTAATATATATTGCATTAAGCTAGCTAGTA
>NC_088233.1:3139191-3151691 GCF_036934945.1 Oncorhynchus masou masou
GGCCTGTCAGAGAGAGAGAGAAAGAGGAGAGGACAGAGGCCTCTCAGAGAGAGAAAGAGAGGACAGGGGCCTCTCAGAGAGAAAGAGGAGAGGACAGAGGCCTGTCAGAGAGAGAGAAAAGAGGAGAGGACAGAGGCCTCTCAGAGAGAGAGAGAAGGACAGAGGCCTCTCAGAGAGAGAGAGAAAGAGGAGAGGACAGAGGCCTCTCAGAGAGAGAGAAAGAGGAGAGGACAGAGGCCTCTCAGAGAGAGAGAGAAAGAGGAGAGGACAGAGGCCTCTCAGAGAGAGAGAAAGAGAGGAGAGGACAGAGGCCTCTCAGAGAGAGAGAGAAAGAGGAGAGGACAGAGGCCTCTCAGAGAGAGAGAAAGAGGAGAGGAGAGGCCTCTCAGAGAGAAAGAGGAGAGGATAGAGGCCTCTCAGAGAGAGAGAGAAGAGGAGAGGCCTCTCAGAGAGGACAGAGGCAGAGGCCTCTCAGAGAGAAAAGAGGAGAGGACAGAGGCCTCTCAGAGAGAAAGAGGAGAGGACAGAGGCCTCTAGAGGAGAGAGAGAGGAGAGGACAGAGGCCTCTCAGAGAGAAAGAGAGAGGACAGAACTCAGAGAGAAAGAGGAGAGAGGCCTCTCAGAGAGAGAGAGAGAGAGAGGACAGAGGCCTCTCAGAGAGAGAGAGAGAGGAGAGGACAGAGGCCTGTCAGAGGCAGAGGCTCTCAGAGAGAGAGAGAAAGAGGAGAGGACAGAGGCCTCTCAGAGAAAGAGAGAGGACAGAGGACTCAGAGAAGAGAGGAGAGGACAGAGGCCTCTCAGAGAGAGAAGAAAGAGGAGAGGACAGAGGCCTCTCAGAGAGAGAGAGAAAGAGGAGAGGACAGAGGCCTGTCAGAGAGAGAGAGAAAGAGGAGAGGACAGAGGCCTCTCAGAGAGAGAGAGAAAGAGGAGAGGACAGAGGCCTCTCAGAGAGAAAAAGAGGAGAGGACAGAGGCCTCTCAGAGAGAGAGAAAGAGAGGAGAGGACAGAGGCCTCTCAGAGAGAGAGAGAAAGAGGAGAGGACAGAGGCCTCTCAGAGAGAGAGAGAAAGAGGAGAGGACAGAGGCCTCTCAGAGAGAGAGAGAGGAGGAGGACAGAGGCCTCTCAGAGAGAGAGAGGAGAGGACAGAGAGAGACAGAGGCCTCTCAGAGAGAGAGAGAAGAGGAGAGGACAGAGGCCTCTCAGAGAGAGAGAGAAAGAGGAGAGGACAGAGGCCTCTCAGAGGCCAGAGAGAAAGAGGAGAGGACAGAGGCCTCTCAGAGAGACAGAAAGAGGAGAGGACAGAGGCCTCTCAGAGAGAGACAGAGAGGAAGAGAGGCCTCTCAGAGAGAGACAGAGGCCTCTCAGAGAGAGAGAAAGGAGAGGACAGAGGCCTCTCAGAGAGAGAGAGAAAGAGGAGAGGATAGAGGCCTCTCAGAGAGAGAAGAAAGAGGGGACAGAGGCCTCTCACAGAGGCCTCTCAGAGAGAAAGAGAGAAGAGGAGAGGACAGAGGCCTCTCAGAGAGAAAGAGGAGTGGACAGAGGCCTCTCAGAGAGAGAGAGAAAGAGGAGGACAGAGGCCTCTCAGAGAGAAAGAGGAGAACAGAGGCCACTCAGAGAGAAAGAGGAGAGGACAGAGGCCTCTCAGAGAGAGAGAAAGAGGAGAGGGACAGAGGCCTCTCAGAGAGAGAGAGAAAGAGGAGAGGACAGAGGCCTGTCAGAGAGAGAGAAAAGAGGAGAGGACAGAGGCCTCTCAGAGAGAAGAAAGAGGAGAAGCCTCTCAGAGAGAAAGAGGAGAGGACAGAGGCCTCTCAGAGAGAGAGAAAGAGGAGAGGACAGAGGCCTCTCAGAGAGAGAGAGAGGAGAGGACAGAGGCCTGTCAGAGAGAGAGAGAAAGAGGAGAGGGACAGAGGCCTCTCAGAGAGAGAGAAAGAGGAGAGGACAGAGGCCTCTCAGAGAGAAAGAGGAGAGGACAGAGGCCTCTCAGAGAGAGAGAGAAAGAGGAGAGGACAGAGGCCTCTCAGAGAGAAAGAGGAGAGGACAGAGGCCACTCAGAGAGAAAGAGGAGAGGACAGAGGCCTCTCAGAGAGAGAGAGAAAGAGGAGAGGACAGAGGCCTGTCAGAGAGAGAGAGAAAGAGGAGAGGACAGAGGCCTCTCAGAGAGAGAGAGAAAGAGGAGAGGACAGAGGCCTCTCAGAGAGAAAGAGGAGAGGACAGAGGCCTCTCAGAGAGAGAGAAAGAGGAGAGGACAGAGGCCTCTCAGAGAGAGAGAGAAAGAGGAGAGGACAGAGGCCTCTCAGAGAGAGAGAGAAGAGGAGAGGACAGAGGCCTGTCAGAGAGAGAGAGAAAGAGGAGAGGACAGAGGCCTCTCAGAGAGAGAGAGAAAGAGGAGAGGTAGTCTGGACTGTGAGCCACAGGGAACAGAAGAAAGGTCAGGTGAGGTGAGAGGGAAGTGAGAGGAGGAGAGGAGAGGAGAGGTGAGAGGAGGAGAGGAGAGGAGAAGAGAGGAGAGGTGAGAGGTAGGAGAGGAGAAGAGAGGATGGGTGAGGTGAGAGGGAGGAGAGAGGAGGAGAGGAGAGGAGAGGAGAGGTGAGGGGAGGAGAAGAGGTGAGAGGTAGGAGAGGAGAAGAGAGGAGAGGTGAGGGGAGGAGAAGAGAGGAGAGGTGAGGTGAGACAGGAAGTGGAGAGGAGAGCGAAGAAAAGAGAGGAGAATTGAGGTGAGAGGGAGGAGAAGAGAGGAGAGGTGATGTGAGACAGGAAGTGGAGAGGAGAGGGCGTAGGTCCTCCATTGGGACTCGTCAGTGAGATAGTGACCTCATCTGACCCCTACACTACAGCCCATCACACACGCACACGCACACACACACACACACACACACACACACACACACACACACACACACACACACACACACACACACACACACACACACACACACACACACACACACACACACACACAAACAAGCACAGTGTACAGCACAGCCAGGGCCCTGAGTCCACATCCAAACCAAATGCAACACACGGCCATGGTGCACAGCTGCATTCTCAGTGTCCACTGCTCCAGCTGTATTCACTCTAGGCCTGGTACTCACAAGATAAATATCCATGCTATTCCATCTCTACTGTATAGGCCTAATTGTATACCGGGGATCTGTTTTTCAAGTAAAAAGATAAGTCAGAAAAAGTCTGAGTCGAAAAGAAAGAATGTTCTGTGTTGGAGAGACGGAGGGAGGGAGAGAGAAGGAGAGAGTCACGACTGAAGAGGAAAAGGGTGGGGGGAGGGGGGAGAGAGAAGGAGAGAGTCACGACTGAAGAGGAAAAGGGTGGGGGAGAGAGAAGGAGAGAGTCACGACTGAAGAGGAAAAGGGTGGGGGGAGAGAGAAGGAGAGAGTCACGACTGAAGAGGAAAAGGGTGGGGGGTGGGGGTGGAGGGAGACGGAGGGTGGGAGGGAGGGAGGGAGGGAGAAGGAGGAGGAGAGGGAGGGAGAGAGAAGGAGGGAGGGATAAGGGGGCTCGGTAATAGCTGGGCGAGAGAGACGCCGTGATTGGTTGTGGAAAGGGGGTGGAGAGCGTGTAGGGGGAAATGGAAAGCAGATTTCCACATCAGGGCTGTTTCTGTGTACCACATATCAGGGCTGTTTCTGTGTACCACACATCAGGGCTGTTTCTGTGTACCACACATCAGGGCTGTTTCTGTGTACCACACATCAGGGCTGTTTCTGTGTACCACATATCAGGGCTGTTTCTGTGTATCACACATCAGGGCTGTTTCTGTGTATCACACATCAGGTCTGTTTCTGTGTACCACACATCAGGGCTGTTTCTGTGTACCACACATCAGGGCTGTTTCTGTGTACCACACATCAGGGCTGTTTCTGTGTACCACACATCAGGGCTGTTTCTGTGTACCACACATCAGGGCTGTTTCTGTGTACCACACATCAGGGCTGTTTCTGTGTACCACACATCAGGGCTGTTTCTGTGTACCACACATCAGGGCTGTTTCTGTGTACCACACATCAGGGCTGTTTCTGTGTACCACACATCAGGGCTGTTTCTGTGTATCACACATCAGGGCTGTTTCTGTGTACCACACATCAGGGCTGTTTCTGTGTACCACACATCAGGGCTGTTTCTGTGTACCACACATCAGGGCTGTTTCTGTGTACCACACATCAGGGGCTTCCGAGTGGCGCAGCAGTCTAAGACACTACGTCTCAGTCCTCGTCACCGGTTCGGATCCAGGCTGTATCACGGCCGTCATTGTAAATAAGAATGTGTTCTTTAACTGACTGGTTACATAAATGGTACATAAATCAAACCTTCGTCTTTTATCTAAGTTTTACCACCGGTCTATTTGTATGGATGCTTTTTCTTTGTGCTTCACCAATTCAATACAGAACATAATGTAGACCGTGTAAACGCAAACCAAGCATCACCGGGCAACGTACATGCAAACAGATGTATTCTGCTATAGGGCAACACCAGTGTAATGTCAGTACAGTATTCTGATGGCCAGCCATCATTAAAACCTCTTATTAAGGATCCCTTTTCTCCCTTTCCATTTCTCACCGAAAATCTACCTGCCTGGAGCTCAGGCCCTGAAGCAAGGATATTCCATTTGAAAGGAAACACTTTGAAGTTTGTGGAAATGTGAAATGAATGGAAGGAGAATATAACACATTCGATCTGGTAAAAGATAATACAAACAAAAAAAATACGTGTGTTCTATGATTTTATATGTTCCATCATCTTTGAAATGCAAGAGAAAGGCCATAATATCATATTGGAGATTAGGCGCAATTTAGATTTTAGTAGTGTGCCAGCAAAGTTTCTTATTGATCCATTGAAGCATTGCAATATATAACAAGCCTTTGGTGTGAGGATACTGCTAACTGAATGAGTATAGCAGCCCACGATAAGGCCACCATGACAATGTAGGACAAGTCGTAGGAAACAATGTTGTATGATGACTGTGTGTGTGTGTGTGTGTGTGTGTGTGTGTGTGTGTGTGTGTGTGTGTGTGTGTGTGTGTGTGTGTGTGTGTGTGTGTGTGTGTGTGTGTGTGTGTGTGTGTGTGTGTGTGTGTGTGTGTGTGTGTGTGTGTGTGTGTGTGTGCTATAACTCCTCTCCCTCTCCAGCCTCATCAAGCCCACAGTTGTTGACGTATGTCAGGGAAACAACTCCTTTGTCCCGAGCGTTGATGTTGTTAGCTAACAGCTTCTATCTTTCACCTGTTTCAGATATCCCTCCCTATCGAACCTCAACTTCTTGCGCTTCAGAGGCCAGCTGACAGACAAGACAACTGACTGATCGAAAATAATAATAATAATAATAATAACGTTTGGATTCAAAGTTTTAAAGACACAGAAACTAAGGAAGAGCTAACCAAGCAAACAGACTGCATTATAGACTAAAGAAAGAAACCCTCAACAAAAATAACAACAGCAGCAGATGGACTGACTGGCACAACAGACACATATCAACTCTCTGACGACCAGCCGGCGCCTCACATAAATGGCTGACAAGCAGATCAGGTGAGCTGATGGCTACAAAGACTACACTGTGAAATAGAACCCTATTCCCTATATAGTGCACTACTTTAGACCAGGGCCCTATAGAACCCTATTCCCTATATAGTACACTACTTTAGACCAGGGCCCTATAGAACCCTATTCCCTATATAGTGCACTACTTTAGACCAGGGCCCTATAGAACCCTATTCCCTATATAGTGCACTACTTTAGACCAGGGCCCTATAGAACCCTATTCCCTATATAGTGCACTACTTTAGACCAGGGCCCTATAGAACCCTATTCCCTATATAGTGCACTACTTTAGACCAGGACCCTATAGAACCCTATTCCCTCTATAGTACACTACTTTAGACCAGGGCCCTATAGAAACCTATTCTCTATAAAGTGCACTACTTTAGACCAGAGCCCTATAGAACCCTATTCCCTATATAGTACACTACTTTAGACCAGAGCCCTATAGAACCCTATTCCCTATATAGTGCACTACTTTAGACCAGAGCCCTATAGAACCCTATTCCCTATATATAGTACACTACTGTTGTCTGGGGCCCTCATTGGGCACTATACTATGTAGGGAATAGAGTGCCATCCAGCCTAAACTGTGTTTGCACTTCAGTTTAGAAAACAGAAGTTAAAGTTGTTGAGTACTGCATTATATTCATGTTCATCTTTCTTCAACAAACAACGCCTTGCCCCGCCCACCTTAGGATCTGTCTTTTTCAGCCATCTATTTCCTGTTTGAGAGGTGTTTTTCAGCCATCTATTTCCTGTGTTTGAGAGGTGTTTTTCAGCCATCTATTTCCTGTGTTTGAGAGGTGTTTTTCAGCTGTCTATTTCCTGTGTTTGAGAGGTGTTTTTCAGCCATCTATTTCCTGTGTTTAAGAGGTGTTTTTCAGCCATCTATTTCCTGTGTTTAAGAGGTGTTTTTCAGCCATCTATTTCCTGTGTTTGAGTGGTGTTTTTCAGCCATCTATTTCCTGTGTTTAAGAGGTGTTTTTCAGCCATCTATTTCCTGTGTTTGAGAGGTGTTTTTCAGCCATCTATTTCCTGTGTTTGAGCGGTGTTTTTCAGCTGTCTATTTCCTGTGTTTAAGAGGTGTTTTTCAGCCATCTATTTCCTGTATTTGAGTGGTGTTTTTCAGCCATCTATTTCCTGTGTTTGAGAGGTGTTTTTCAGCCATCTATTTCCTGTTTGAGCGGTGTTTTTCAGCTGTCTATTTCCTGTGTTTAAGAGGTGTTTTTCAGCCATCTATTTCCTGTGTTTGAGAGGTGTTTTTCAGCCATCTATTTCCTGTGTTTGAGAGGTGTTTTTCAGCCATCTATTTCCTGTGTTTGAGCGGTGTTTTTCAGCTGTCTATTTCCTGTGTTTAAGAGGTGTTTTTCAGCCATCTATTTCCTGTATTTGAGTGGTGTTTTTCAGCCGTCTATTTCCTGTGTTTGAGTGGTGTTTTTCAGCCATCTATTTCCTGTGTTTGAGAGGTGTTTTTCAGCCATCTATTTCCTGTTTGAGCGGTGTTTTTCAGCTGTCTATTTCCTGTGTTTAAGAGGTGTTTTTCAGCCATCTATTTCCTGTGTTTGAGAGGTGTTTTTCAGCCATCTATTTCCTGTGTTTGAGAGGTGTTTTTCAGCCATCTATTTCCTGTGTTTGAGCGGTGTTTTTCAGCCATCTATTTCCTGTGTTTGTTTTTTTCAGCCATCTATTTCCTGTTTGAGTTTGGTGTTTTTCAGCCATCTATTTCCTGTTTGAGAGGTGTTTTTCAGCCATCTATTTCCTGTTTGAGAGGTGTTTTTCAGCCATCTATTTTTTCCTGTTTGTTTGAGAGGTGTTTTTCATTTCCTGTTTGAGAGGTGTTTTTCCATCTATTTCCTGTTTGAGAGGTGTTTTTCAGCCATCTATTTCCTGTGTTTGAGTGGTGTTTTTCAGCCATCTATTTCCTGTGTTTGAGAGGTGTTTTTCAGTTTGAGAGGTGTTTTTCCATCTATTTCCTGTGTTTGAGTGGTGTTTTTCAGCCATCTATTTCCAGTTTGAGTGGTGTTTTTCAGCCGTCTATTTCCAGTTTGAGTGGTGTTTTTCAGCCATCTATTTCCTGTGTTTGAGTGGTGTTTTTCAGCCATCTATTTCCTGTTTGAGAGGTGTTTTTCAGCCATCTATTTCCTGTGTTTGAGGGTGTTTTTCAGACATCTATTTCCTGTTTGAGCTGTGTTTTTCAGCCATCTATTTCCTGTGTTTGAGTGGTGTTTTTCAGCCATCTATTTCCTGTGTTTGAGTGGTGTTTTTCAGCCATCTATTTCCTGTGTTTAAAGTTTAAGAGGTGTTTTTCAGCCATCTATTTCCTGTGTTTGAGCTGTGTTTTTCAGAGTGTTTGTGGTGTTTTTCAGCCATCTATTTCCTGTGTTTAAGAGGTGTTTTTCAGACATCTATTTCCTGTTTGAGCTTTTTTTCAGCCATCTATTTCCTGTGTTTGAGTGGTGTTTTTCAGCCATCTATTTCCTGTGTTTAAGAGGTGTTTTTCAGACATCTATTTCCTGTTTGAGAGGTGTTTTTCAGCCATCTATTTCCTGTTTGAGAGGTGTTTTTCAGCCATCTATTTCCTGTGTTTGAGTGGTGTTTTTCAGCCATCTATTTCCTGTTTGAGTGGTGTTTTTCAGCCATCTATTTCCTGTGTTTGAGCGGTGTTTTTCAGCCATCTATTTCCTGTATTTGAGTGGTGTTTTTCAGCCATCTATTTCCTGTGTTTGAGTGGTGTTTTTCAGCCATCTATTTCCTGTTTTTGAGTGGTGTTTTTCAGCCATCTATTTCCTGTTTGAGAGGTGTTTTTCAGCCATCTATTTCCTGTTTGAGAGGTGTTTTTCAGCCATCTATTTCCTGTTTGAGAGGTGTTTTTCAGCCATCTATTTCCTGTGTTTGAGTGGTGTTTTTCAGCCATCTATTTCCTGTTTGAGAGGTGTTTTTCAGCCATCTATTTCCTGTGTTTGAGTGGTGTTTTTCAGCCATCTATTTCCTGTTTGAGTGGTGTTTTTCAGCCATCTATTTCCTGTGTTTGAGTGGTGTTTTTCAGCCATCTATTTCCTGTGTTTGAGTGGTGTTTTTCAGCCATCTATTTCCTGTTTGAGAGGTGTTTTTCAGCCATCTATTTCCTGTGTTTGAGGAGTGTTTTTCAGCCATCTATTTCCTGTTTGAGAGGTGTTTTTCAGCCATCTATTTCCTGTTTGAGAGGTGTTTTTCAGCCATCTATTTCCTGTGTTTGAGAGTTATTTTTCAGCCATCTATTTCCTGTTTGAGTGGTGTTTTTAAGCCATCTATTTCCTGTGTTTGAGTGGTGTTTTTCAGCCATCTATTTCCTGTGTTTGAGTGGTGTTTTTCAGCCATCTATTTCCTGTTTGAGTGGTGTTTTTCAGCCATCTATTTCCTGTGTTTGAGTGGTGTTTTTCAGCCATCTATTTCCTGTTTGAGGGTGTTTTTCAGCCATCTATTTCCTGTGTTTGAGGGGTGTTTTTCAGCCATCTATTTCCTGTGTTTGAGAGGTGTTTTTCAGCCATCTATTTCCTGTTTTTAAGAGTTATTTTTCAGCCATCTATTTCCTGTGTTTGAGAGGTGTTTTTCAGCCATCTATTTCCTGTGTTTGAGGAGTGTTTTTCAGCCATCTATTTCCTGTGTTTGAGCGGTGTTTTTCAGCCATCTATTTCCTGTGTTTGAGTGGTGTTTTTCAGCCATCTATTTCCTGTGTTTGAGGAGTGTTTTTCAGCCATCTATTTCCAGTTTGAGAGGTGTTTTTCAGCCATCTATTTCCTGTGTTTAAGAGGTGTTTTTCAGTCATCTATTTCCAGTTTGAGAGGTGTTTTTCAGCCATCTATTTCCTGTGTTTAAGAGGTGTTTTTCAGCCATCTATTTCCTGTGTTTGAGAGGTGTTTTTCAGCCATCTATTTCCTGTTTTTAAGAGTTATTTTTCAGCCATCTATTTCCTGTGTTTGAGAGGTGTTTTTCAGCCGTCTATTTCCTGTGTTTAAGAGGTGTTTTTCAGCCATCTATTTCCTGTGTTTGAGAGGTGTTTTTCAGCCATCTATTTCCTGTGTTTGAGAGGTGTTTTTCAGCCATCTATTTCCTGTGTTTGAGAGGTGTTTTTCAGCCATCTATTTCCTGTGTTTAAGAGGTGTTTTTCAGTCATCTATTTCCAGTTTGAGAGGTGTTTTTCAGCCATCTATTTCCTGTGTTTAAGAGGTGTTTTTCAGCCATCTATTTCCTGTTTGAGAGGTGTTTTTCAGCCATCTATTTCCTGTTTTTAAGAGTTATTTTTCAGCCATCTATTTCCTGTGTTTGAGAGGTGTTTTTCAGCCATCTATTTCCTGTTTGAGAGGTGCTTAATCTTCTTGTCACTTAAATGTCGCTTTATTGGTTTGTTTTTAACTCCTGGGACTCTTTCATCCTCTTTCTTGTGCCTGTCATTTTGTCCTGTTAACGTTACGACTGCAGAAACAACCCGGTGATGTCTGAAATGGGCTCAAAAGCAGTACGTTGTCTTTCCGTTGCATCTATCAGAACGCCAAAGCTTCGTCTGGGATTTAACGTCTCGACATTTACAAGAAAAATAAGAAAGAGACATTTATTTTGATGGGTGGAATTGAAAAAGGTTATAATTTAATACCGTTGAAATGTTTACAAATGAGATGCGCTGAAATGAAAGGGAAAGTACAACCTAGTCAGTTGTAAAGGGAAAGTACAACCTAGTCAGTTGTACAGGGAAAGTACAACCTAGTCAGTTGTACAGGGAAAGTACAACCTAGTCAGTTGTACAGGGAAAGTACAACCTAGTCAGTTGTACAGGGAAAGTACAACCTAGTCAGTTGTACAGGGAAAGTACACCCTAGTCAGTTGTACAGGAAAGTAAGTCAGTTGTAAAGGGAAAGTACAACCTAGTCAGTTGTACAGGGGAAAGTACAACCTAGTCAGTTGTACAGGAAAGTACAACCTAGTCAGTTGTACAGGGAAAGTACAACCTAGTCAGTTGTACAGGGAAAGTACACCCTAGTCAGTTGTACAGGGAAAGTACAACCTAGTCAGTTGTACAGGGAAAGTACAACCTAGTCAGTTGTACAGGGAAAGTACAACCTAGTCAGTTGTACAGGGAAAGTACAACCTAGTCAGTTGTACAGGGAAAGTACAACCTAGTCAGTTGTACAGGGAAAGTACAACCTAGTCAGTTGTACAACTGAATGCCTTCAACTGAAATGTGTCTTCCATATTTAACCCAACTCCTCTGAATCAGAGAGGTGGGGGGGGGCTGCCTTAATCGACACGCCCAGGCAACAGTGTTTACTGCCTTGCTCAGGGTCAGAAAGACAGATTTTTACCTTGTCAGCTCGGGGATGCGATCCAGCAACCTTTCGGAAAGCAATTTATGAAAATGAACAGTCAGATTATAGTGATATTATGTCTGATCTCACAAACAATGTAAAGTCTGTTTAGAGGTGTAATGTTTACATGTT
Organism: Oncorhynchus masou masou; assembly: GCF_036934945.1. Classification (NCBI taxonomy): domain Eukaryota; kingdom Metazoa; phylum Chordata; class Actinopteri; order Salmoniformes; family Salmonidae; genus Oncorhynchus; species Oncorhynchus masou. The sequence continues at coordinate 3,150,212 of NC_088233.1, forward strand.
TAATCTGAGGGTAATCCTGCCAGTGATATACTTGTTGAATTATGCAACAGAATGTGACAACACCAGTAATTAATGAGTCCGTCTAGACAGCCAGGTGAGTGCAGGTGGGCCTAGCATGTTTTCGGTCGTTGCAGCCCTCTTCCACCCCTTTATGTTAATCTATTTGCATATATGCAAATACACCCGTGTGTTTATGCAAATTGTCACATATAATATTATTTATTTTAACACAAAATACCTATAAAATATCTGACACCAATAGAACATATGAGTGTATTCTAAGAAAATAAATTTGACAATAAATTAAATACCGGAATTTCAAACAAATTCCTGAACTCCATTTGTTATTTGTCCGAACCTGTAAAATGTTTTATGTGCTCTAATTCAGTCAATATGTCGGATCTAAACTTTTGGAGGAAATGTATTCATTGTCCAATTACTACATTTATTCTAATTGTTTTTAACCATTTTGATGACCGTTGCTACATTTCTCCTCATCCTCAGCGACCTTCTTCTCCCTGTAGTCAACAATCAGATTCTCAGTGTGTTTTATGTTGCTTCTATATTAGCTGATGAAATTAACATATTGTGATATTTGGTGTCCGCGGTGGAATGATGTAAAACTAGAAAAGTTAAATAAAATGTCAGCGTTATTTTAAAGTTACTGGTTTGTCTCCTCTCTAAAATTGTGCTTCTGTCTTCACTTCATCTCCTCTCCTCTCCTCTCCTCTCCATCTCTCTCTCCTCTCCTCTCCTCTCCTCTTCATCTCTCCTCTCCATCTCTCCTCTCCATCTCTCCTCTCCATCTCCTCCTCTCCTCTCCTCTCCTCTCCTCTCCTCTCCTCTCCTCCCTCCTCTCTCCTCCCTCTCCTCTCCTCTCCTCTCCTCTCCCTCTCCTCTCCTCTCCATCTCCTCTCCATCCCTCTCTCCTCTCCTCTCCATCCTCTCCCTCCCCTCCCCTCCCCCCCCCTCCCTCCCCTCCCCTCCCCTCTCTCTCCTCTCCTCCCTCTCCTCTCCTCTCCTCTCCCTCTCCTCTCCATCTCCTCTCCTCCCCCCCCTCCCCTCCCTCCCCTCTCCTCCTCTCCTCTCCCCTCCCCTCTCCCTCTCCTCTCCCTCTCCTCTCCTCCTCCTCTCCTCCTCTCCCTCTCCCTCTCCTCTCCTCTCCTCTCCTCTCCTCTCCTCTCCTCCCCTCCCTCCCCTCCCCTCCCCCTCCCCTCCCCTCTCCCCTCTCCTCTCCTCCTCTCCTCTCCTCTCCCTCTCCTCTCCTCTCCTCTCCCTCTCCTCTCCTCTCCTCTCCTCTCCATCTCCTCTCCTCTCCCTCTCCTCTCCTCTCCATCTCCTCTCCTCTCCATCTCCTCTTCCTCCCCTCTCCCATGATCCTCTCTTCCTCCCCTCTCCCATGATCCTCTCTCCCTCCCCAGTTTGCCTGCCAAATTGATAAATGGTGGGATCGCAGGGCTGATTGGCGTGAGCTGTGTGT
>NC_088233.1:3156691-3164191 GCF_036934945.1 Oncorhynchus masou masou
CATCCCGGAAACCCTAGACCCACTCCAATTCTCATACCGCCCCAAAAGATCCACAGATGATTGCAGTCTCTATTGTACTCCACACTTTTCCAACTGGACAAAAGGAACACCTATGTGAGGATGCTGTTCATTGACTACAGCTCAGTGTCCAACACCATAGTTCCCTCAAAGCTCATCAATAAGCTAAGGACTCTGGGACTAAACACCTCCCTCTGCAACTGGATCCTGAACTTCCTGACGGGCCGCCCCCAGGTGGTGAGGGTAGGTAACAACACATCTGCCATGCTGATCCTCAACATGGGGCCCCTCAGGGGTGTGTGCTCAGTCTCCTCCTGCATGTCTCCAACACCATAATTAAGTTTGCTGACGCCACAACAGTGGTAGGCCTGATCACCGACAGCGATGAGACAGCCTATAGGGAGGAGGTTAAAGACCTGTCATTCGTGTGCCAGGGCAACAACCTCTCCCTCAACGTGGAAAAGGAGGGCCAAACACGCCCCCATTCTCATTGACGGGGCTGTAGTGGAGTGGGTTGAGAGTTTCAAGTTCCTTGGTGTCCACATCACCAACAAACTATTATGGTCCAAACACACCAAGAAAGTCATGAAGAGGGCATGACAACACCTTTCCCCCAGAGACTGAAAAGATTTGACATGGGTCCTCAGATCCTCCAAATATTTCTATAGCTGCACCATTGAGAGCATCCTGACCAGTTGCATCACTGCCTGGTATGGCAACTGCTAGGCCTCTGACCATAGGACGCTACAGAGGGTAGTGTGTACAGCCCAGTAGATCACTGGGGCCAAGCTTCCTGCCATCCAGGACCTATATACTAGGCGATGTCAGAGGAAGGCCCTAAAAATGGCCAAAGACTCCAGCCACCCTAGTCATAGACTGTTCTCTGCTACCGCACGTTACAAGCGGTACCGGAGCACCAAGTCTAGGTCTAAAAGGCTTCTTAACAGCTTCTACCTCCAAGCCATAAGACTGCTGAACAATTAATCAAATGGAACCCCAGACTATTTACATTGACCCCCCAGACTATTTACATTGACCCCCCCAGACTATTTACATTGACCCCCCGACTATTTACATTGACCTCCCAGACTATTTACATTGACCCCCCAGACTATTTACATTGACCCCCCAGACTATTTACATTGACCCCCAGACTATTTACATTGACCCCCCCAGACTATTTGCATTGACCCCCCCAGACTATTTACATTGACCCCAGACTATTTACATTGACCCCCCAGACTATTTACATTGACCCCCCAGACTATTTACATTGACCCCAGACTATATACAGTGACCCCCCAGACTATATACAGTGACCCCCCAGACTATTTACATTAACCCCCCAGACTATTTACATTGACCCCCCCAGACTATTTACATTGACCCCCAGACTATTTACATTGACCCCCCAGACTATTTACATTGACCCCCAGACTATTTACATTGACCCCCCCAGACTATATACAGTGACCCCCCCAGACTATATACAGTGACCCCCCAGACTATTTACATTAACCCCCAGACTATTTACATTGACCCCCCCAGACTATTTACATTGACCCCCAGACTATTTACATTGACCCCCCAGACTATTTACATTGACCCCCCCAGACTATTTACATTGACCCCCCAGACTATTTACATTGACCCCCCCAGACTATATACAGTGACCCCCCAGACTATTTACATTGACCCCCCCAGACTATTTACATTGACCCCCCAGACTATTTACATTGACCCCCCCCCAGACTATTTACATTGACCCCCCAGACTATTTACATTGATCCCCCAGACTATTTACATTGACCCCCCCAGACTTTCCATTGACCCCCCCAGACTATTTACATTGACCCCCCAGACTATTTACATTGACCCCCCCCAGACTATTTACATTGACCCCCAGACTATTTACATTGACCCCCCCAGACTATTTACATTGACCCTCCCCAGACTATTTACATTGACCCCCCCAGACTATTTACATTGACCCCCCAGACTATTTACATTGACCCCCCAGACTATTTACATTGACCCCCCCAGACTATTTACATTGACCCCCAGACTATTTACATTGACCCCCCAGACTATTTACATTGACCCCCCCAGACTATTTACATTGACCCCCCAGACTATTTACATTGACCCCCCCAGACTATATACAGTGACCCCCCCAGACTATTTACATTGACCCCCCAGACTATTTACATTGACCCCCCAGACTATTTACATTGACCCCCCCAGACTATTTACATTGACCCCCCAGACTATTTACATTGATCCCCCAGACTATTTACATTGACCCCCCAGACTTTCCATTGACCCCCAGACTATTTACATTGACCCCCCCAGACTATTTACATTGACCCCCCCAGACTATTTACATTGACCCCCCAGACTATTTACATTGACCCCCCAGACTATTTACATTGACCCCCCCAGACTATTTACATTGACCCCCCCAGACTATTTACATTGACCCCCCAGACTATTTACATTGACCCCCCCAGACTTTCCATTGACCCCCCCAGACTATTTACATTGACACCCCATGTTTTTTTACACTGTTTTTAGGCTGCTGCTACTCGCTGTTTGTTATCGATGCATATATCCACTTTACCCCTACTGTCTTGCAAAAATATTCATCCCCCTTGGCATTTCCTATTTTGTTGCATTACAATCTGTAATTTAAATAGATTTTTATTTTAGATTTCATGTAATGGACATTGGTCCACATTGGTGAAGTGAAATGAAAAAAATAACTTATTTAAAAAAAAAATTCTAAAAAAGTCCAAACGGAAAGTGGTGGGTGTATGTATTCACCCCTTTGATATGAAGCCCCTCCCCTTTGCTATGAATCCCCTCCCTTTGCTATGAAGCCCCACCCCTTTGATATGAAGCCCCTAAATAAGATCTGGTGCAACCAGTTACTTTCAGAAGTCACATAATTAGTTAAATAAAGTCCACCTGTGTGCAATCTAAGTGTCACATGATCTGTCACATGATCTCAGTATATATAAAATACACCTGTTCTGAAAGGCCCCAGAGTCTGCATCACCACCAAGCAAGCGGCACCATGAAGACCAAGGAGCTTCTCAAACAGGTCAGGGACAAAGTTGTGGAGAAGTACAGATCAGAGTCGGGTTCTAAAACAATATATCCAAAACATCCCACGGAGCACCATTAATTATATCTACAACAAACCTGCCAAGAGAGGGACGCCCACCAAAACTCACACCAGGCAAGGAGGGCATTAAATCAGAGAGACAACAAAGAGGCCAAAGGTAACCCTGAAGGAGCTGCAAAGCTCCACAGCAGAGATTGGAGTATCTGTCCATAGGACCACTTTAAGCCGTACACTCCACAGAGCTGGGCTTTACGGAAGAGTGGCCAGAAAAAAAGCCATTGCTTAAAGAAAAAAAATAAGCAAACATGTTTGGTGTTCGCTATGATATGACTTAAAGATTGCTGTACACCAGCGGAACCCATCCAACTTGAAGGAGCTGGAGCAGCTTTGCCATGAAGAATGGACAACAATCCCAGTGGCTAGATGTGCCAAGCGTATAGAGACATACCCCAGGAGACTTGCAGCTGTAATTGCTGCTAAAGGTGGCTCTACAAAGGATTGACTTTGGGGGGGGGTGAATAGTTATGATGCTCAAGTTTTCCGTTTTTTTTGTCTTATTTGTTGTTTGTTTCACAATAAAAACGTATTTTGCATCTTCAAAGTGGTAGGCATGTTGTGTAAATCAAATGAAACAACCCCCCCCCCCCACTCCCCCCCAAACATCTATTTTATTTCCAGGTTGTAAAGCAACAAAATATGAAAAATGCCGAAGAGGGGTGAATACTTTCGCAAGCTACTGTAAACTATCTCTGGAAAACTACTGTAAACTATAGCAGGAAAACTACTGTAAACTATAGCAGGAAAATGACTGTAAACTATAGCAGGAAAACTACTGTAAACTATAGCAGGAAAACTACTGTAAACTATAGCAGGAAAACTACTGTAAACTATAGCAGGAAAACTACTGTAAACTATAGCAGGAAAACTACTGTAAACTATAGCAGGAAAACTACTGTAAACTATAGCAGGAAAACTACTGTAAACTATAGCAGGAAAACTACTGTAAACTATAGCAGGAAAAAACTACTGTAAACTATAGCAGGAAAACTACTGTAAACTATCTCTGGAAAACTACTGTAAACTATAGCAGGAAAACTACTGTAAACATCTCTTGAAAATCAATCAATTGTCCAAATAAGGGAAAGTAGAGCAGACTGAACAGCTGGTGTTACTGAGACCACTGTGTCCTGCTGCTCTGTCCAGTGGTGTTACTGAGACCACTGTGTCCTGCTGCTCTGTCCAGTGGTGTTACTGAGACCACTGTGTCCTGCTGCTCTGTCCAGTGGTGTTACTGAGACCACTGTGTCCTGCTGCTCTGTCCAGTGGTGTTACTGAGACCACTGTGTCCTGCTGCTCTGTCCAGTGGTGTTACTGAGACCACTGTGTCCTGCTGCTCTGTCCAGTGGTGTTACTGAGACCACTGTGTCCTGCTGCTCTGTCCAGTGGTGTTACTGAGACCACTGTGTCCTGCTGCTCTGTCCAGTGGTGTTACTGAGACCACTGTGTCCTGCTGCTCTGTCCAGTGGTGTTACTGAGACCACTGTGTCCTGACCACTGTGTCCTGCTGCTCTGTCCAGTGGTGTTACTGAGACCACTGTGTCCTGCTGCTCTGTCCAGTGGTGTTACTGAGACCACTGTGTCCTGCTGCTCTGTCCAGTGGTGTTACTGAGACCACTGTGTCCTGCTGCTCTGTCCAGTGGTGTTACTGAGACCACTGTGTCCTGCTGCTCTGTCCAGTGGTGTTACTGAGACCACTGTGTCCTGCTGCTCTGTCCAGTGGTTTACTGAGACCACTGTGTCCTGCTGCTCTGTCCAGTGGTGTTACTGAGACCACTGTGTCCTGCTGCTCTGTCCAGTGGTGTTACTGAGACCACTGTGTCCTGCTGCTCTGTCCAGTGGTGTTACTGAGACTGTACTGTCCCCTGCTGCTCTGTCCAGTGGTGTTACTGAGACCACTGTGTCCTGCTGCTCTGTCCAGTGGTGTTACTGAGACCACTGTGTCCTGCTGCTCTGTCCAGTGGTGTTACTGAGACCACTGTGTCCTGCTGCTCTGTCCAGTGGTGTTACTGAGACCACTGTGTCCTGCTGCTCTGTCCAGTGGTGTTACTGAGACCACTGTGTCCTGCTGCTCTGTCCAGTGGTGTTACTGAGACCACTGTGTCCTGCTGCTCTGTCCAGTGGTGTTACTGAGACCACTGTGTCCTGCTGCTCTGTCCAGTGGTGTTACTGAGACCACTGTGTCCTGCTGCTCTGTCCAGTGGTGTTACTGAGACCACTGTGTCCTGCTGCTCTGTCCAGTGGTGTTACTGAGACCACTGTGTCCTGCTGCTCTGTCCAGTGGTGTTACTGAGACCACTGTGTCCTGCTGCTCTGTCCAGTGGTGTTACTGAGACCACTGTGTCCTGCTGCTCTGTCCAGTGGTGTTACTGAGACCACTGTGTCCTGCTGCTCTGTCCAGTGGTGTTACTGAGACCACTGTGTCCTGCTGCTCTGTCCAGTGGTGTTACTGAGACCACTGTGTCCTGCTGCTCTGTCCAGTGGTGTTACTGAGACCACTGTGTCCTGCTGCTCTGTCCAGTGGTGTTACTGAGACCACTGTGTCCTGCTGCTCTGTCCAGTGGTGTTACTGAGACCACTGTGTCCTGCTGCTCTGTCCAGTGGTGTTACTGAGACCACTGTGTCCTGCTGCTCTGTCCAGTGGTGTTACTGAGACCACTGTGTCCTGCTGCTCTGTCCAGTGGTGTTACTGAGACCACTGTGTCCTGCTGCTCTGTCCAGTGGTGTTACTGAGACCACTGTGTCCTGCTGCTCTGTCCAGTGGTGTTACTGAGACCACTGTGTCCTGCTGCTCTGTCCAGTGGTGTTACTGAGACCACTGTGTCCTGCTGCTCTGTCCAGTGGTGTTACTGAGACCACTGTGTCCTGCTGCTCTGTCCAGTGGTGTTACTGAGACCACTGTGTCCTGCTGCTCTGTCCAGTGGTGTTACTGAGACCACTGTGTCCTGCTGCTCTGTCCAGTGGTGTTACTGAGACCACTGTGTCCTGCTGCTCTGTCCAGTGGTGTTACTGAGACCACTGTGTCCTGCTGCTCTGTCCAGTGGTGTTACTGAGACCACTGTGTCCTGCTGCTCTGTCCAGTGGTGTTACTGAGACCACTGTGTCCTGCTGCTCTGTCCAGTGGTGTTACTGAGACCACTGTGTCCTGCTGCTCTGTCCAGTGGTGTTACTGAGACCACTGTGTCCTGCTGCTCTGTCCAGTGGTGTTACTGAGACCACTGTGTCCTGCTGCTCTGTCCAGTGGTGTTACTGAGACCACTGTGTCCTGCTGCTCTGTCCAGTGGTGTTACTGAGACCACTGTGTCCTGCTGCTCTGTCCAGTGGTGTTACTGAGACCACTGTGTCCTGCTGCTCTGTCCAGTGGTGTTACTGAGACCACTGTGTCCTGCTGCTCTGTCCAGTGGTGTTACTGAGACCACTGTGTCCTGCTGCTCTGTCCAGTGGTGTTACTGAGACCACTGTGTCCTGCTGCTCTGTCCAGTGGTGTTACTGAGACCACTGTGTCCTGCTGCTCTGTCCAGTGGTGTTACTGAGACCACTGTGTCCTGCTGCTCTGTCCAGTGGTGTTACTCTGTCCAGTGGTGTTACTGAGACCACTGTGTCCTGCTGCTCTGTCCAGTGGTGTTACTGAGACCACTGTGTCCTGCTGCTCTGTCCAGTGGTGTTACTGAGACCACTGTGTCCTGCTGCTCTGTCCAGTGGTGTTACTGAGACCACTGTGTCCTGCTGCTCTGTCCAGTGGTGTTACTGAGACCACTGTGTCCTGCTGCTCTGTCCAGTGGTGTTACTGAGACCACTGTGTCCTGCTGCTCTGTCCAGTGGTGTTACTGAGACCACTGTGTCCTGCTGCTCTGTCCAGTGGTGTTACTGAGACCACTGTGTCCTGCTGCTCTGTCCAGTGGTGTTACTGAGACCACTGTGTCCTGCTGCTCTGTCCAGTGGTGTTACTGAGACCACTGTGTCCTGCTGCTCTGTCCAGTGGTGTTACTGGACCACTGTGTCCTACTGAGACCACTGTGTCCTGCTGCTCTGTCCAGTGGTGTTACTGAGACCACTGTGTCCTGCTGCTCTGTCCAGTGGTGTTACTGAGACCACTGTGTCCTGCTGCTCTGTCCAGTGTCCAGTGGTGTTACTGAGACCACTGTGTCCTGCTGCTCTGTCCAGTGGTGTTACTGAGACCACTGTGTCCTGCTGCTCTGTCCAGTGGTGTTACTGAGACCACTGTGTCCTGCTGCTCTGTCCAGTGGTGTTACTGAGACCACTGTGTCCTGCTGCTCTGTCCAGTGGTGTTACTGAGA
>NC_088233.1:3169191-3194075 GCF_036934945.1 Oncorhynchus masou masou
CCTTCCTGAGCGGTATGACGGCTGCATGGTCCCATGGTGTTTATACTTGCGTACTATTGTTTGTACAGATGAACGTGGTACCTTCAGGCATTTGGAAATTGCTCCAAAGGATGAACCAGACTTGTGGAGGTCTACAATGTTTTCCTGAGGTCTTGGCTGATTAATTTCGATTTTCCCATGATGTCAAGCAATGAGGCACTGAGTTTGAAGGTAGGCCTTGAAATACATCCACAGGTACACCTCCAATTGACCCAAATGATGTCAATTAGCCTATCAGAAGCTTCTAAAGCCATGACAACATTTTCTGGAATATTCCAAGCATTTTAAAGGCACAGTCAACTTAGTGTATGTAAACTTCTGACTTCAACTGTACATGCCAGAGGAGTGAAGATAGGTTCTCTCTTAATGATACATCCTGTTCCCCATCTGGAGATACAGCCTACAGCACACACACACACACACACACACACACACACACACACACACACACACACACACACACACACACACACACACACACACACACACACACACACACACACACACACACACACACACACACTTCCTCAGCCATCAACAGAAGTGCCATCTTCCCCCACACAGTCTGTCTCAATCTGAGTTGCAACGGACACCCTATTCCCTGCACAGTGCACTACGTAGTGCAAAGGCAGTGCACTATCTAGGGAATAGGGTGGTATTTTGGACCAGCTTCAGTGTGTACCCAGACACTACTAGGCATCAGCTGTTGACCTCTCTGTTGACCTCTCTGTTGACCTCTCTAGTTCTCTAAAGAACTAAACTAATGGACTGAGATGAAAATTAACACAGCTTCTCATTGTCTAATGGTCGCAAAATGTTTTGATTCATGATAATGTAACAGGTCTCCACAGCATAACCACTATGTCTAGTCTACAGTAGGTCGACATAACCACTATGTCTAGTCTACAGTGGGTCTACATAACCACTATGTCTAGTCTACAGTAGGTACTACACAGCATAACCACTATGTCTAGTCTACAGTGGGTCTACATAACCACTATGTCTAGTCTACAGTGGGTCTACATAACCACTATGTCTAGTCTACAAAAGCGTCTCTAAATGGTATATTATTATTATTACACACAGCATAACCACTATGTCTAGTCTACAGTGGGTACTACACAGCATAACCACTATGTCTAGTCTACAGTCGGTCTACACAGCATAACCACTATGTCTAGTCTACAGTAGGTACTACACAGCATAACCACTATGTCTAGTCTACAGTGGGTCTACATAACCACTATGTCTAGTCTACAGTAGGTCTACATAACCACTATGTCTAGTCTACAGTAGGTCTACATAACCACTATGTCTAGTCTACAGTAGGTACTAACACAGCATAACCACTATGTCTAGTCTAAAGTAGTCCAATATGTCTAGTCTACAGTAGGTCTACATAACCACTATGTCTAGTCTACAGTAGGTCTACATAACCACTATGTCTAGTCTACAGTAGGTCTACATAACCACTATGTCTAGTCTACAGTAGGTCTACATAACCACTATGTCTAGTCTACAGTAGGTCTACATAACCACTATGTCTAGTCTACAGTCGGTCTACACAGCATAACCACTATGTCTAGTCTACAGTAGGTCTACATAACCACTATGTCTAGTCTACAGTAGGTACTACACAGCATAACCACTATGTCTAGTCTACAGTAGGTACTACACAGCATAACCACTATGTCTAGTCTACAGTAGGTCTCCATAACCACTATGTCTAGTCTACAGTAGGTCTACATAACCACTATGTCTAGTCTACAGTAGGTCTACATAACCACTATGTCTAGTCTACAGTAGGTCTACATAACCACTATGTCTAGTCTACAGTAGGTCTACATAACCACTATGTCTAGTCTACAGTAGGTCTACACAGCATAACCACTATGTCTAGTCTACAGTAGGTCTACATAACCACTATGTCTAGTCTACAGTAGGTCTACATAACCACTATGTCTAGTCTACAGTAGGTCTACATAACCACTATGTCTAGTCTACAGTAGGTCTACATAACCACTATGTCTAGTCTACAGTAGGTCTACATAACCACTATGTCTAGTCTACAGTAGGTCTACATAACCACTATGTCTAGTCTACAGTAGGTCTACATAACCACTATGTCTAGTCTACAGTAGGTCTGCATAACCACTATGTCTAGTCTACAGTAGGTCTACATAACCACTATGTCTAGTCTACAGTAGGTCTACATAACCACTATGTCTAGTCTACAGTAGGTCTACATAACCACTATGTCTAGTCTACAGTAGGTACTACACAGCATAACCACTATGTCTAGTCTACAGTGGGTCTACATAACCACTATGTCTAGTCTACAGTAGGTCTACATAACCACTATGTCTAGTCTACAGTAGGTCTACATAAACCACTATGTCTAGTCTACAGTAGGTCTACATAACCACTATGTCTAGTCTACAGTAGGTCTACATAACCACTATGTCTAGTCTACAGTAGGTCTACACAGCATAACCACTATGTCTAGTCTACAGTAGGTCTACATAACCACTATGTCTAGTCTACAGTAGGTCTACATAACCACTATGTCTAGTCTACAGTAGGTCTACATAACCACTATGTCTAGTCTACAGTAGGTACTACACAGCATAACCACTATGTCTAGTCTACAGTAGGTACTACACATTACAACCACTATGTCTAGTCTACAGTAGGTCTACATAACCACTATGTCTAGTCTACAGTAGGTCTACATAACCACTATGTCTAGTCTACAGTAGGTCTACATAACCACTATGTCTAGTCTACAGTAGGTCTACATAACCACTATGTCTAGTCTACAGTCGGTCTACACAGCATAACCACTATGTCTAGTCTACAGTAGGTCTACATAACCACTATGTCTAGTCTACAGTCGGTCTACACAGCATAACCACTATGTCTAGTCTACAGTAGGTCTACATAACCACTATGTCTAGTCTACAGTAGGTCTACATAACCACTATGTCTAGTCTACAGTAGGTCTACATAACCACTATGTCTAGTCTACAGTAGGTCTACATAACCACTATGTCTAGTCTACAGTCGGTCTACACAGCATAACCACTATGTCTAGTCTACAGTAGGTCTACATAACCACTATGTCTAGTCTACAGTAGGTCTACATAACCACTATGTCTAGTCTACAGTAGTCTACAGTAGGTCTACATAACCACTATGTCTAGTCTACAGTAGGTCTACATAACCACTAACCACTATGTCTAGTCTACAGTCTACAGGTCTACATAACCACTATGTCTAGTCTACAGTAGGTCTACATAACCACTATGTCTAGTCTACAGTAGGTCTACATAACCACTATGTCTAGTCTACAGTAGGTCTACATAACCACTATGTCTAGTCTACAGTAGGTCTGCATAACCACTATGTCTAGTCTAACTACATAACCACTATGTCTAGTCTACAGTAGGTCTACATAACCACTATGTCTAGTCTACAGTAGGTCTACATAACCACTATGTCTAGTCTACAGTGGGTCTACATAACCACTATGTCTAGTCTACAGTCGGTCTACACAGCATAACCACTATGTCTAGTCTACAGTAGGTACTACATAACCACTATGTCTAGTCTACAGTAGGTCTACATAACCACTATGTCTAGTCTACAGTAGGTCTACATAACCACTATGTCTAGTCTACAGTAGGTCTACATAACCACTATGTCTAGTCTACAGTAGGTACTACACATTACAACCACTATGTCTAGTCTACAGTAGGTCTACATAACCACTATGTCTAGTCTACAGTAGGTCTACATAACCACTATGTCTAGTCTACAGTAGGTCTACATAACCACTATGTCTAGTCTACAGTAGGTCTACATAACCACTATGTCTAGTCTACAGTAGGTCTACATAACCACTATGTCTAGTCTACAGTAGGTCTACATAACCACTATGTCTAGTCTACAGTAGGTCTACATAACCACTATGTCTAGTCTACAGTAGGTCTACATAACCACTATGTCTAGTCTACAGTAGGTCTACATAACCACTATGTCTAGTCTACAGTAGGTCTACATAACCACTATGTCTAGTCTACAGTAGGTCTACATAACCACTATGTCTAGTCTACAGTGGGTCTACATAACCACTATGTCTAGTCTACAGTGGGTCTACATAACCACTATGTCTATTCTACAGTAGGTCTACATAACCACTATGTCTAGTCTACAGTAGGTCTACATAACCACTATGTCTAGTCTACAGTGGGTCTACATAACCACTATGTCTAGTCTACAGTAGGTCTACACAGCATAACCACTATGTCTAGTCTACAGTAGGTACTACACAGCATAACCACTATGTCTAGTCTACAGTAGGTCTACATAACCACTATGTCTAGTCTACAGTAGGTCTACATAACCACTATGTCTAGTCTACAGTAGGTCTACATAACCACTATGTCTAGTCTACAGTAGGTAGGTCTACATAACCACTATGTCTAGTCTACAGTAGGTCTACAGCATAACCACTATGTCTAGTCTACAGTAGGTCTACATAACCACTATGTCTAGTCTACAGTAGGTCGACATAACCACTATGTCTAGTCTACAGTGGGTCTACATAACCACTATGTCTAGTCTACAGTAGGTCTACATAACCACTATGTCTAGTCTACAGTAGGTCTACATAACCACTATGTCTAGTCTACAGTAGGTCTACATAACCACTATGTCTAGTCTACAGTCGGTCTACACAGCATAACCACTATGTCTAGTCTACAGTAGGTACTACACAGCATAACCACTATGTCTAGTCTACAGTAGGTCTACATAACCACTATGTCTAGTCTACAGTAGGTCGACATAACCACTATGTCTAGTCTACAGTGGGTCTACATAACCATTATGTCTAGTCTACAGTCGGTCTACAAAGCATAACCACTATGTCTAGTCTACAGTGGGTCTACATAACCACTATGTCTAGTCTACAGTAGGACCACTAGTAGGTCTAGTATAACCACTATGTCTAGTCTAGGTCTACATAACCACTATGTCTAGTCTACAGTAGGTCTACATAACCACTATGTCTAGTCTACAGTGGGTCTACATAACCACTATGTCTAGTCTACAGTCGGTCTACACAGCATAACCACTATGTCTAGTTTACAGTAGGTACTACACAGCATAACCACTATGTCTAGTCTACAGTAGGTCTACATAACCACTATGTCTAGTCTACAATAGGTCGACATAACCACTATGTCTAGTCTACAGTGGGTCTACATAACCACTATGTCTAGTCTACAGTCGGTCTACATAACCACCATGTCTAGTCTACAGTCGGTCTACATAACCACTATGTCTAGTCTACAGTAGGTCTACATAACCACTATGTCTAGTCTACAGTAGGTCTACACAAGTCAGCAGGTGATCTCGTATTCACAAGTCCTGCTGGCCAGACGCAGACAGAGACAGTGGGACAATAAATTATTCATTAGCTCAGCTGTTCTGGACTGGTGGTAACAGTGAGATAAGGACTTGCAGGTTATTGGACCCTGAGCACTGTGTGTGTGTGTGTGTGTGTGTGTGTGTGTGTGTGTGTGTGTGTGTGTGTGTGTGTGTGTGTGTTAGTGATGCACGGGTTGACTCATAACCTGCTGTCCCTGCGGTTATATCCACGTGCAGGCGAGTTTAGAGTCATGAAATATTGTGTGGATGAAGGGCGGGTGTGTTTAATAAAGAGAAAACAATGCATATAATGATATATAATTTTTCTTGTTCAGTTAATATCTATATGTTACATTGAGGTTTTCCTTTAGTGCAGAAGCTTAAGCGTTAGAGCCTAACTGTACTCGAGACACACATGTTTACACGCCAATCACCAAACGCTTTCGGGAACTAGGGCAGAAAAAGTTCATGTCGCTCCACTGAGGCATAAAAAAAAAGTGGGGCGGAGTGGAATTCAGGAAGAGAAAAGCTGCCCAATGGGAGACGTGAAAAGGGAGGAGCAGAATAATGTTTGGTGAAGTGGTAAAAGAGGATGACAGCAGTGTGGCTGTGTTGTTATGATGATGTGTGATGATTGTGAGGCGCGATTACAATTGGACAGTCAGGACTTCAAACAGGCCTATGGCACGTCAAAGGTACTGTACTGTTCAGATGGAATGGTAATCTATCTGAACTCTGGACCCTGACTGTAGGTTTCATATAAAATAATATAACATAGTCTAATATAATATTAACTGTAGGTTTATAACCTCTCATATAATATAATATAACATAGTCTAATATAATATTAACTGTAGTTTATAACCTCTCATATAATATAATATTAACTGTAGGTTTATAACCTCTCATATAATATAATATTAACTGTAGGTTTATAACCTCTCATATAATATAATATTAACTGTAGGTTTCATATAAAATAATATAACATAGTCTAATATAATATTAACTATAGGTTTATAACCTCTCATATAATATACTAATAACTGTAGGTTTATAACCTCTCATATAATATAATATTAACTGTAGGTTTATAACCTCTCATATAATATAATATTAACTGTAGGTTTCATATAAAATAATATAACATAGTCTAATATAATATTAACTATAGGTTTATAACCTCTCATATAATATAATATTAACTGTAGGTTTATAACCTCTCATATAATATAATATTAACTGTAGGTTTATAACCTCTCATATAATATAATATAACATAGTCTAATATAATATTAACTGTAGGTTTATAACCTCGCATATAAAATAATATAACATAGTCTAATATAATATTAACTGTAGGTTTATAACCTCTCATATAATATAATATTAACTGTAGTTTATAACCTCGCATATAATATAATATAACATGGTCTAATATAATATTAACTGTATGTTTATAACCTCGCATATAATATAATATAACATAGTCTATTATAATATGAACTGTAGGTTTATAACCTCTCATATAATATAATATAACATAGTCTAATATAATATTAACTATAGGTTTATAACCTCGCATATAAAATAATATAACATAGTCTAATATAATATTAACTATAGGTTTATAACCTCTCATATAATATAATATAACATAGTCTAATATAATATTAACTGTAGGTTTATACCCTCTCATATAATATAATATAACATAGTCTAATATAATATTAACTATAGGTTTATAACCTCGCATATAAAATAATATAACATATATAATATTAACTATAGGTTTATAACCTCGCATCTAATATAATATTAACTGTAGGTTTATAACCTCTCATATAATATAATATAACATAGTCTAATATAATATTAACTATAGGTTTATAACCTCGCATATAAAATAATATAACATAGTCTAATATAATATTAACTGTAGGTTTATAACCTCGCATATAAAATAATATAACATAGTCTAATATAATATTAACTATAGGTTTATAACCTCGCATATAATATAATATAACATAGTCTAATATAATATTAACTATAGGTTTATAACCTCGCATATAATATAATATAACATAGTCTAATATAATATTAACTATAGGTTTATAACCTCTCATATAATATAATATTAACTGTAGTTTATAACCTCTCATATAATATAATATTAACTGTAGGTTTATAACCTCTCATATAATATAACATAGTCTAATATAATATTAACTGTAGGTTTATAACCTTGCATATAAAATAATATAACATAGTCTAATATAATATTAACTGTAGGTTTATAACCTCTCATATAATATAACATAACATAGTCTAATATAATATTAACTGTAGTTTATGACCTCTCATATAATATAATAATAACTGTAGGTTTATAACCTCGCATATAATATAACATAGTCTAATATAATATTAACTGTAGGTTTATAACCTCGCATATAAAATAATATAACATAGTCTAATATAATATTAACTATAGGTTTATAACCTCTCATATAATATAATATTAACTGTAGGTTTATAACCTCTCATATGATATTATATTAACTGTAGGTTTATAACCTCTCATATAATATAATATAGTCTAATATAATATTAACTGTAGGTTTATAACCTCTCATATAATATGACATAGTCTAATATAATACTAACTATAGGTTTATAACCTCTCATATAATATAATATAACATAGTCTAATATAATATTAACTGTAGTTTATAACCTCTCATATATTATACTAATAACTGTAGTTTATAACCTCTCATATAATATAATATTAACTGTAGTTTATAACCTCTCATATAATATAATATTAACTGTAGTTTATAACCTCTCATATAATATAATATTAACTGTAGGTTTATAACCTCTCATATAATATAATATTAACTGTAGTTTATAACCTCTCATATAATATAATATTAACTGTAGTTTATAACCTCTCATATAGTATAATATTTACTGTAGTTTATAACCTCTCATATAATATAATATTAACTATAGGCCTATAACCTCTCATATTGTCACGGCTTTCGTCTGGTGAAAAGGAGCGGACCAAAATGCAGCGTGGTTGTTATTCATTTTATTTAATTAAAGAAACTATACACGATTAAACTAACAAAATAACAAACGTGCGAAAACTGAAACAGCCCTATCTGGTGCAAAACACAGAGACAGGAACAATCACCCACAAACACACAGTGAAACCCAGGCTACCTAAATATGGTTCCCAATCAGAGACAATGACTAACACCTGCCCCTGATTGAGAACCATATCAGGCCAGACATAGAAATAGACAAACAAGACATCCAACATAGAATGCCCACTCAGATCACACCCTGACCAACCAAAACATAGAAACATACAAAGTAAACTATGGTAAGGGTGTGACACATATAGCCTCATATAATATTAACTCCTTCAAAATGAAGCATTTCTGGCAGTAAAATGATATACCAAATGTACATTTTGACTCGGGAACACAAGTGTAGAATGATGATTTATGTCTTTCAGCATCTTGATAGAAAGAATGTGTAGTTAGGGACTGTCTGTAAAGATGCTGCGGTATCTTTATCAGCATCATAACAGCTGACAGTATATAATATGCATCCAAGTCGAACTGAAATCTTATTAGAAACATGTTGGGTTGTTTTCACTGCTTTTAATTTCCATAAAACCTATGTCAAACTGATGCCATTTGTAAATGTTGCACAGAAATTCTTTCCTGTTTTTTTTTTTTTGAGTTATTGCATTAAATGTGTGCTGTGCGAGGGAAGCAGAGACGACTGAGAGCTCTATAGATGTCACTTAGATTGAAGCATTCATCCATTTATGACACTATTCTGCGGTTATTTAGTCCTCTGGGACAGAAGATAAACTGCTTGTATCTAATTACAGACTTGTTGATTATTAACAAATAGCCTACCAAAATATCTGAAATTATAAGCGGAAACATATTTAAATTATGCTTTAAAAAAATAATTCCTGCACCCACCTGTCAAAAGTATTTGTTTTGGCGTCTGACTGTAAAGCACATTTTCTACAGGCTTATATTGTCACGTTCTGACCTTAGTTCTTTTGTTATGTCTTTGCTTTAGTATGGTCAGGTCGTGAGTTGGGGTGGGTTGTCTATGTTAGTTTTTCTATGATTTGCTATTTCTGTGTTTGGCCTGGTATGGTTCTCAATCAGAGGCAGCTGTCAATCGTTGTCCCTGATTGAGAACCATATTTAGGGAGCCTGTTTTCTATTGTGTTTCGTGGGTGATTGTTTTCTGTCTTTGTGTATGTCACCAGACAGGACTGTTTCGTTTCGTATGGTTCTCTTTGCTATTTTAGTTTTAGTTTTCTGAGTTGAATAAACATCGTCATGAACACGTACCACGCTGCGCTTTGGTCTGGCCCTCGCTACTCCTCGTCAGAAGAAGAGGACGATCGTGACATATGGCAGGTTAGGGTGCGGGATTATCACAAAGTCGGTTGAAGATGAGTTATTAGCAATTGTGTGCGAGTGCGGATGAACAAACAGTTGACCCACGCATCACTACTGTGTATGTGTGTGTGTGTGTGTGACTGTGTGCGTGCGTGTGTGTTTTGTGTGTGTATCTGTGTCATAGTGTAATAGCCTACCCGTAGTCCATTAGGCCGAAGCCAGCTAGCTCAATACTTCCCAGGGAACACAAGATTAGATTAGATTAGATTAGGAGTAGTATTAACCCAACTGGCCATCTCACCTTTAATCCTGTTAACCAGTTACTACAGCTCGGATTACACAGGAGAAACAAGTGTTAATGGTATCCGTTGTGTTGTCTAGCTCTTTATAACACAAATAGGAGCTAGTGAGTTGTTAGCTATTAACACATTGATGTCCGGTAGGCCGTAGCCTAGCCTAGCTCCTGGACATATTGGTTACACTGTAGAGTTGCTAATGCTAGCTATTAGTTAATGGTATTGTATATGTTGGGCTGTTGTAATACTGTTATACTGTTGTAGTGTTATAGTGTTCTATATTGTTATAGTGTTCTATATTGTTATAGTGTTCTATATTGTTATAGTGTTCTATATTGTTATAGTGTTATCGTGTTCTATATTGTTATCGTGTTCTATATTGTTATCGTGTTCTATAGTGTTATAGTCTTCTATAGTGTTATAGTGTTGTAGTGTTATAGTGTTCTATTGTTATAGTGTTCTATATTTTTATAGTGTTATAGTGTTCTATATTGTTATCGTGTTCTATATTGTTATCGTGTTCTATATTGTTATAGTGTTCTATATTGTTATAGTGTTCTATATTGTTATAGTGTTCTATAGTGTTATAGTGTTCTATATTTTTACAGTGTTTTATATTGTTATAGTGTTAGAGTGTTCGATATTGTTATAGTGTTATCGTGTTCTATATTGTTATAGTGTTCTATATTGTTATAGTGTTCTATATTGTTATAGTGTTCTATATTGTTATAGTGTTCTATATTGTTATAGTGTTCTCTATTGTTATAGTGTTCTCTATTGTTATAGTGTTCTCTATTGTTATAGTGTTCTCTATTGTTATAGTGTTCTCTATTGTTATAGTGCTCTATATTGTTATAGTGTTATAGTGCTCTATATTGTTATAGTGCTCTATAGTGTTCTATATTGTTGTAGTGCTATAGTGTTGTAGTGCTATAGTGTTAGTGTTTATATTGTTGTAGTGCTCTATATTGTAATAGTGTTCTATAGTGTAATAGTGTTCTATAGTGTAATAGTGTTCTATAGTGTTCTATATTGTTGGAGTGTTATGGTGTTCTATAGTGTTATAGTGTTCTATATTGTCAGTGTTATGGTGTTCTATATTGTTATAGTGTTCTATATTGTCAGTGTTATGGTGTTCTATATTGTTATAGTGTTCTATATTGTTAGTGTGTTCTATATTGTTAGTATGTTCTATATTGTTATCGTGTTCTGGTTCTGATTATACAGTGCCTTGCGAAAGTATTCGCCCCCTTGAACTTTGCGACCTTTTGCCACATTTCAGGCTTCAAATATAAAGATATAAAACTGTATTTTTTTGTGAAGAATCAACAACTAGTGGTGGCAGCATCATGGTTTGGGCCTGCTTTTCTTCAGATGGTTAAAATTGATGGGAAGGTGGATGGAGCCAAATACAGGACCATTCTGGAAGAAAACCTGATGGAGTCTGCAAAAGACCTGAGACTGGGACGGAGATTTGTCTTCCAACAAGACAATGATCCCAAACATAAAGCAAAATCTACAATGGAATGGTTCAAAAATAAACATATCCAGGTGTTAGAATGGCCAAGTCAAAGTCCAGACCTGAATCCAATCGAGAATCTGTGGAAAGAACTGAAAACTGATGTTCACAAATGCTCTCCATCCAACCTCACTGAGCTCGAGCTGTTTTGCAAGGAGGAATGGGGAAAGATTTCAGTCTCTCAATGTGCAAAACTGATAGAGACATACCCCAAGCGACTTACAGCCGTAATCGCAGCAAAAGGTGGCGCTACAAAGTATTAACTTAAGGGGTCTGAATAATTTTGCACGCCCAATTTTTCAGTTTTTGATTTGTTAAAAAAGTTTGAAATATCCAATAAATGTCGTTCCACTTCATGATTGTGCCCCACTTGTTGTTGATTCTTCACAAAAAAAAATTCAGTTTAATATCTTTATGTTTGAAGCCTGAAATGTGGCAAAAGGTCGCAAAGTTCAAGGGGGCCGAATACTTTCGCAAGGCACTGTATTTACCCCTGGTTATCACACTTGACCAAATGTTCCTGTCAGATATAGTGGTTTTTCATCTTGTATTTCTGTTTATCATCACAGGTTATCGTCACGACTCCTATGGAGATGTTGAAGATTCAGCTTCAAGATGCTGGGAGAATTGGTAAGAGATTTAGAGGGATGGAGGAGAATCAGTATGAGAGACATAGGACAAACAGTAAGAGATAGATAGAGGAGATTCAGTAAGAGAGATAGAGGTGAATTAGTAAGAGAGAGATAGAGGTGAATTAGTAAGAGAGATAGAGGTGAATTGGTAAGAGATAGAGGAGATTCAGTAAGAGAGATTGATAGTTATTATTATTTCTGTATGTGTAATGTTTACTGTTCATTTTTATTGTTTATTTCAC
This sequence comes from Oncorhynchus masou masou, assembly GCF_036934945.1. Classification (NCBI taxonomy): domain Eukaryota; kingdom Metazoa; phylum Chordata; class Actinopteri; order Salmoniformes; family Salmonidae; genus Oncorhynchus; species Oncorhynchus masou. Next base: position 3,181,801 of record NC_088233.1, read on the forward strand.
TTTTGTATATTATCTACCTCACTTGCTTTGGCAATGTTAACACATGTTTCCCATGCCAATAAAGCCCTTGAATTGAATTGAGAGAGGAGAATCAGTTAGAGAGAGTGGAATGAAGTCCTGTATTACAGCGTGATTTAAATTTAAAGGCACTGTTCTCGCTTTCGTGGAGACGGCATTCACATGACCGTTACTTTTCTCTATCGGTGATCCACACCAAATAGTTACGTTTCTCTATTGGTGATCCACACCGAATAGTTACGTTTCTCTATCGGTGATCCACACCGAATAGTTACGTTTCTCTATCGGTGATCCACACCGAATAGAACCATTTAGAGAGATGGAAAAACAATCTGTAAGATATTTAGAGACATGGAGGAGGGAGCTGCAAAATGGAAGGGTCACTGTGACCTCGTGTTGAAATATGGATCAATTCTGCCCCCGTGTGGACAATAGTGGATCCACATAAGGATCCTACCATCTCTACTGTCTATTCTGTATTGGATCCACATAAGGATCTTACCATCTCCACTGTCTATTCTGTATTCCACATAAGGATCCACCATAATTCTATATTGGATCTTACCATCTCTACTGTCTATTCTGTATTGGATCCACATAAGGATCTTACCATCTCTACTGTCTATTCTGTATTGGATCCACATAAGGATCCTACCATCTCTACTGTCTATTCTATATTGGATCCACATAAGGATCCTACCATCTCTACTGTCTATTCTATAGTGGATCCACATAAGGATCCTACCATCTCTACTGTCTATTCTGTATTGGATCCACATAAGGATCCTACCATCTCTACTGTCTATTCTCGTCCCCTTGTTGTATTGGCCTACCATCACATTCTCATTGAGTTATTCATGCATTCCATGTGGGAACAGCTTGCAGTTATAATGCATTATGATGCAGTTATAATGCATTGTAAGACTTTACACCTGCAGGTACAAACCCTTATAAAGTCTTATCTTGCCTAAATAGCTGTAAACTGGATGGGTGGGTAGGTGGATAGGTAGGTAGGTAGGTAGGTAGGTGGATAGGTAGGTGGATGGGTGGGTAGGTGGGTGGTAGGTAGGTGGGTAGGTAGGTAGGTGGGTAGGTAGGTGGTAGATGGATAGGTAGGTGGTAGGTGGATAGGTAGGTGGGTGGGTGGGTGGGTGGGTGGGGGTAGGTAGGTAGGTAGGTGGTAGGTAGGTCGGTAGGTAGGTGGGTAGGTGGATATGTAGGTAGGTAAGTAGGTGGGTGGGTAGGTAGGTAGGTAGGTGGATGGGTGGGTAGGTAGGTAGGTGGGTGGGTGGGTGGGTAGGTGGATATGTAGGTGGGTGGGTGGGTAGGTAGGTGGATATGTAAGTGGGTGGGTGGGTGGGTAGGTGGATATGTAGGTGGGTGGGTGGGTAGGTCGGTAGGTGGGTGGGTAGGTAGGTAGGTGGGTGGGTAGGTAGGTAGGTAGGTGGATAGGTAGGTAGGTAGGTAGGATATGTAGGTGGGTGGGTGGGTGGGTGGGTAGGTTGGTAGGTAGGTGGATATGTAAGTAGGTAGGTGGGTAGATGGGTGGGTGGGTGGGTGGGTAGGTAGGTGGGTGGGTGGGTACGTAGGTGGGTGGGTAGGTAGGTGGATGGATGGATACTATATTGTCCACAGACAGAACAGAAAAGTTAGTGCATCTTAATTACAATAATAGTAAAATTCTTCCTTAACAAATCAACTATCAGAAAAGCTCTAACCCCACGCTGTCCCTGTCTGTCCTTCTATCAGAGGCCCAGAGGAAGCTGATGCCAGAGACGGTAGTACCGGGGACCGTGCCGACCAAGTCCCCCACCGCCATGCAACTGACCAGGGAACTGCTTAAGGAGAAGGGAATCGCTGGGCTGTACAAGGGCCTGGGGGCCACACTGCTCAGGTAAACAACATAGCACCACAGACAGACACTGCTCTGACCACCAACTACCCTCGACTCATTGGCTCTATCTCACTTGTTTTTCCTGGATTCCTACCGTCCTCTCTCCTCGTCTCCTTCTCAAAACGTATGGAGGAAAAAGATCAGAGACTAAAGGACCTTGGATCTTCTCCTCCAAGGCGTTTTGAGGAGTCGAGGAAAGAGGACACGAGGAATCGAGGAATCAAAGAAATACAATGAAAGCCCATTCATAGATACACCGACTGCTCTGGCTGCAACGCTGAGGTATGACAATATGATAAAACTCTCCTCTGCTCGTCTCTCGTTTCTCCCCTCCTCTCTACTCTCTTCTCAGGGATGTTCCGTTCTCCATCATCTACTTCCCTCTGTTTGCCAACCTGAACGACCTGGGGAAGAGAGGAGCGGAGGGCCCCGCCCCTTTCTACGTGTCATTCCTGGCAGGCTGTCTGGCTGGCAGCACGGCCGCTGTGGCTGTCAACCCTGTAGATGGTGAGACATGGGGATTTTCTTTCAAATTTGTTATAACTTGTTATTAAGACCCTAGAATGTGTTACAATGTTATACTACGTTATGTCTCTCTGAGTTAAAATGGTCTGTATTTAGCCTGGATCTTACACCAATCATAGGTTCTCAGTGTGTGTTGTAGTGTTACCATGGTGTTGTTGTGTATTGACAGTGATAAAGACCAGAATCCAGTCTATGAACAGAGGGAGTACAGAGGAAACCTACAGTGGGGTGACTGACTGTATCAGGTAAATCTCAACACATGGGGATTGTGGGGGTATTGACGTTGTTCAGGACGTTTTGTAGTAAATAGTAGGTTCTAAGTATAGGACAATACATATTACCACTTCAGGAGATTGAGTGTAGTTACCCTTTCATTCAAGTGCCCATGCACTTAGCACTGTTTGGTGTTTCTATAGTACAGCCACCTAGCACTGTTTGGTGTTTCTGTAGTACAGCCACCTAGCACTGTTGTTTGGATAGTGGTGTTTCTATAGTACAGCCACTTAGCACTGTTTGGTGTTTCTATAGTACAGCCACCTAGCACTGTTTGGTTAGCGGTGTTTCTGTAGTACAGCCACCTAGCAAGGAAGACACAGGCTTCTTTCTGTAGTACAGCCACCTAGCTCCCCACCTAGAGTGTCACAGTGGTCTAAGACACTGCATCTCAGTGTTTGGTTAGCAAGGTTTCTGGCGTCACTGCAGTACCTGGTTGTTTGGTTAGCGGTGTTTCTGTAAGCCACCCAGGCCGCATCACATCCGGCCTGTTGATTGGGAATCCCATAGGGCGGTGCTGTAGTACAATTAGGCCAGTGTCTGTCCGGTGTTTGACTGGGGTGACTGACTTGCCTGGTTAAATAATAAAATAAAATACTTTGTAGTCAGTTAACATTTAATTGTGAAGGTTTTGGGCGGTGTTTCTGTAAAACCTATCCCTCAACCGGAAGACTTTTATAATTAGCTATGTTTTTCACTGTTTTTCTTGTTCTTTTTGGTGTGGTGACAACAATTTGAATACAGAATGAATACATTCTATACTCTATATGATAACTCAACTGCCATATTCAGTTTAAACACATAATTAGTAACACTGTTTTTCTTGTTCTTTTTGGTGTGGTGAGGTGAAACTATTCACTGATATCTTGTTGCTAATCTGTGTTGATATCCTAATCTGTGTATCTCTTCTTACCACTTTCCCATCAGTAAAATCATGAAGAACGAGGGTCCCTCTGCGTTCCTGAAGGGGGCGTACTGCCGTGCCCTGGTCATCGCGCCCTTATTTGGTATTGCCCAGGTGGTCTACTTCTTCGGGGTGGGAGAATACATCCTCAGCTTCCTGCCTGGCAACTGAGAACATCAACCAATCGGATCTCTGCCTTTCCCTCTCTCACGACTACATCACGCACAGCACACCGAAAGATACTGGGATCACCTCCTTTCTCGTCATGAAATAAGGTTTTGATTGTTTGAACGACGATCGTTGTCGTCGGCGAGTTAAAGTATGACTACCACCAATTTAGGATAGTTTTTCTTTGACCCCTTTTGGCTTAAGAGCACCCCTAGAGGCAACAACGTTGTGTTTCGCCTCTTCCATTGTCCTTGTTGTGTTGAATGTAATGCTATGGTTGTGAGCACAGTAGTAAGAGTACTTAGGAGAGAGATGTGTTGATGGCAAAGCAACATTCCAGTGGAATTGATGCCACAAATACCATGTTCTCAAACGATGATGATTATCTTATTTTTTTAAATATATATTTTTGTTTTGATATGGGCCGTGAATTGCAGGGTAGATCTATTGTCTGGGTATATGGTAGTTATCTCCGTTAACCTCCATAGTGTCAGAATGATCATGCGAATGACAACTATTGCCTATAAATCACATTTAATATGAATTACTTATCTTGTAGTAATATAACAATGTTTAAAAAAAAAAGGCTGGTCCAAATGAAAAATCTGGATTTGATGCTCAAAAAAACAAAGGATCACTTAAGACTATTCAATGTTAAGACTATTCAAAGTTTACCAAGCATGCTCATTAAAGAAACAAAATGCTCCATACCTTATTATTGTTACCAGCTATTACGTAGTATACTTAAGCAGTAAGGCCCGAGGAGCTGTGGGTATATGGCCAATATACCACGACTGAGGGCTGTTCTTAGGCAACACGCAACGCAGCCCTTAGCCGTGGCCACATACCACAAACCCCCGAGGTGCCTTATTGCTTATAACCTGGTTACCAACGTAGTTAGAGCAGTAAAAATACATGTGGTATACGGCTGATATTACCACGGCTATCAACCAATCCGCAGTCAGAGCTCGAACCGACCAGTTTATAATATGAATTAGAGCTTAAATGACATCTTACATTTCTATTTAAACGTGTTTCAGGCCAAGACCCATAGAATATCTTAAGTTGTGAACTATATACAATTATACAATAGTAACACTCCCATTGGATCTAACCTGAACAGCCCAGTCATCCCTGCCTGTGATTGGTTGTAATTGCCATTCAGCCAATCGCCTTATAGCTTTGTGTGGACCCTAATTGCCTTGTCCCTGGTGCTCTTTACTCTACAGGGGGCAGCGGTCTTGGTGTTAAACATTTGGGCCAGTGAAAGTACTGATACTATATCTGAAGACCAACCTAATCTGCAATAGATTCTATACAAAAAAAAACTGAATCAATGGTAATTGATGAAGCCACTTTTAATATTGTCCAAATGATTTCTAACTGTTTTTGTTGTTATTAATATTTGGAAAGATACTCCTCTTACAGCCATTGAAACTTTAAAACGTGTAGTTTGACATCTTTCCGGAACAAGATAGACAAACAATTTGAAAATAAATTTTCCTTAGCTTGACACTAATTTAATTACACAATTTCTCATATGTCACATGCTGTAACTTTTATTTTCATGTATAAGTAAAATCAAGATTATACCTCTGCTACCGTTCATTCCAATCAGACTGGTTTGGATTTCTCCCTGACCAATATGGCTGACATTTTCCATTCTAGAACCTTGAGGGTTTATGACATAGTCATTTAATAGGATCCCGATGGTGTGCACATCACATTCTAAGAATGAGACAATGGGATAAACAATGGGACTTTGGACAGAAATCAGCTACTTTGGCCACTTTCAACAAGTTAAGAGCCTATGAAATCTTCGCCTGTTTCTCTCCTATTTAAATATGAAATCAGAACAGGAATAACTCTACCAATCTAAAGATGCAGCTGTTAGAGGAACCGCACCGACTGATTTTTGTGATCACTTTTTTAAAACAACTTACATTTTTACCACTTTTCGAAAAGCTAGAAAAAAAAGTTAGAACGTATGAAATCTTCCTCTACTTCTCTACTATTCAAATCAGGGCATCAGAACACTTCTACCACAAAGATACTTGTAAAGAACTGGTGAAAGGCACACAATTTTAATTCATGTAAAATTACAATCTAGTTGTGATTTCAATAGTGTACTAAAAATTATTATACTAAGATTGTGTACTATACTACAATAGTGTACTAACAATTGTTTTATTTCAGTCATTCATTGTACTAAATCTATCTTTAGCTTGAGTATGTTTTGTTTGTTCTCTTGGCTCTTTGGGGATTGAAGCTTCCATGGTGTGGCTTTGTTGTAAATGCATTTCTTACATCACTGAAGGCCTGCCACACATTCAAATCAAATCAAGCTTTATTTATACAGCACATTTCAGACATGGAATGCAATGCAATGTGCTTCACAGGGGAAAAAAAATAATGAAAAACAATGAAAATAAAAACTGAAATATTTACAACCCAACAAACATAAGATAAAAGAATGACAAAAAAGCACACAAAGTAAAAGCTGTATGTTTTGCAGTTGACCAATGGCTTTACAGTAATCATGTCTGCTTGTCATAAAAGCATGGATGAGTCTCTCTGTTTCAGCCTGAGAGAGAAACGGCCACACCTTGGCAATGGTCCTCAGGTGGTAGAAAGTGATCTTGTTCAGGTTCCTATTGTGTGATAAGAAATTGAGTTCAGAATCTAAAATAACAACTCGTTTTTTTTACCTGGTGTTTTATCTTTATTACCGTGAGTTAAAATGTGCGTCCAGATTCTCTCTGTGTGCTTCGGTTCCACCAATAATTACTTCGGTCTTGTCTTGATTTAGCTGCAGGAAGTTGTCAGCCGTCTAAGAGTTGAACCAACTGAAGAGCTGCATCAGTCTGGCAAGATCAACTCTTGGATGGCTCACAACTGGTTCATTCCCTATTGGCACACTATTCCCTACATAGTGCACTACTTTTGACCTACATTTGGTAAAGTGTAGTGCACTATATAGGGAATAGTGTGCTTTGGAAGGATCCACTGTTAGGGCTCTTCAGTGTTTTATTATTTTTGTCATGCCATATTGGGAGATAACTGAGATCTATCATGTGTTGGAAGGATCCATCATGTTAACTGTCTATCATGTGTTGGGAGATAACAATCTATCATGTGTTGGGAGATAACTCTTCAGTGTTTTATTATTTTTGTCATCTGTCATGTGTTGGGAGATAACCTATCATGTGTTGGGAGATAAGATCTATCATGTGAGATAACTGAGATCATGTGTTGGGAGATAACTGAGATCTATCATGTGTTGGGAGATAACTGAGATCTATCATGTGTTGGGAGATAACTGAGATCTATCATGTGTTGGGAGATAACTGAGATCTATCATGTGTTGGGAGATAACTGAGATCTATCATGTGTTGGCGAGATAACTGAGATCTATCATGTGTTGGCGAGATAACTGATCTATAACGCTTATCAATATTCCTTTCTATATATATATATATATATATATATATCTGTATGTGTTGTGTGTCCACCTCAGTATATCGCAGATGATATGAACATGTCCTTATATCTATAGTTTTGTTGCACATTTTGTATTTACACACCTACCTCTCCAGCCCCCCTTCTCTCTCAATCCATACTGTTGTTGTTTTTATTATTATTATGATGAAATATTCCATTGAAGGAATTCATGTCATTTTAATGCAAAAAAAAAGAAGCTATAATTTGATTTGTTTATCTTCATACTCAATGAGATACAATCCTATTGTAGCTCTATGACATCGTGTCCTTTACGACCAAATACACACCGTGTTAAACCCACTATGCCACCAGGAATGACCTTCTGAAGAAAATTAGCTTAGAATAAACAATGTGATGATAATTATGAATTCATGTCAAATCAAGTGTATTGCAACAATTTATTTCATGATAATTTTTTGTTGTTGCTCAAAATAGTGGAGAAACGTAGCTTACACACGTAGCTAACACACGTAGCTAACGCGTGTAGCTAACAAACAAAAAACATACTTGAATCTATTCAGTAAATCAAATTAATAAATGCATTACCGTCGTAGTCGGAAAGCGACATGATTTTAGAATTTCATCTTTGTTTTCAGAATCACTTGTTTCACCACAGTGGCGATAGTAATGACCTGGTCACACTATCATTACATCCATGTCTTAATGAGCAGGTCGGATCAGTTCTAGCCTAGAGGTCAGATAGCTAGGGCAGTTATCATTCTCTGAATCCCAAACCAACCCCTAGGCCTATAGGGTTATAGGATAGGGCTTAGGGGATAGGGCTAGGGGATAGGGCTAGGGGATAGGGTTAGGGGATAGGGTTAGGGGATAGGGCTAGGGGATAAGGATAGGGGATAGGGTTAGGGGATAAGGATAGGGTTAGGGGATAGGCCTAGGGGATAGGGTTAGGGGATAGGGTTAGTTGATAGGGCTAGGGGATAAGGATAGGGGGATAGGGTTAGGGGATAAGGGGGCTATAGGGGGGGATAGGCCTAGGGGATAGGGTTAGGGGATAAAGGATTGAGGGCTAGGGGATAGGGTTAGGGGATAGGATATAGGGGATATAGGATAGGGTTAGGGGATAGGGCTAGGGGATAGGGTTAAGGATGGGGTTATAGGGCTAGGGGATAGGGTTAGGGGGGTTAGTTGATAGGGCTAGGGGATAAGGATAGGGTTAGGGGGATAATAGGGTTATAAGGATAGGGCTAGGGGATAGGGGGGATTAGGCCTAGGGGATAGGGTTAGGGGATAGGCCTAGGGGATAGGGTTAGGGGATAGGGTTAGTTGATAGGGCTAGGGGATAGGGTTAGGGATAGGGGATACGGATAGGGTTAGGGGATAGGGCTAGGGGATAGGGTTAGGGGATAGGGTTAGGGGATAAGGATAGGGCTAGGGGATAGGGCTAGGGGATAGGGTTAGGGGATAGGCCTAGGGGATAGGGTTAGGGGATAGGGTTAGTTGATAGGGCTAGGGGATAGGGCTAGGGGATAGGGCTAGGGGATAGGGGATACTGGGGTTAGGGGATAGGGCTAGGGGATAGGGTTAGGGGATAGGGTTAGGGAATAGAGGATACTAGGGTTAGGGGATAAGATAGGGATAGTATGGGATCAGAGATGATCAGAGATCAGTATGTCCCCAAAGGCACCTTATTTTTGACCAGTGGTGCTATATCTATATAGGGAATAGGTTCTATATAGGCACTACTTTTGACCAGTGGTGTACTATATAGGGAATAGGGTTCTATAGGGCTCTGGTCTAAAGGGACAATATAGGGAATAGGGTTCTATAGGACTCTGGTCTAAAGTAGTGTACTATATAGGGAATAGGGTTCTATAGGGCTCTGGTCTAAAGTAGTGCACTATATAGGGAATAGGGTTCTATAGGGCTCTGGTCTAAAGTAGTACTATATAGGGAATAGGGTTCTATAGGGCTCTGGTCTAAAGTAGGGCACTATATAGGGAATAGGGTTCTATAGGGCTCTGGTCTAAAGTATGTACTATATAGGGAATCTGGTCTAAAGGGTTCTTCTATAGGGCTCTGGTCTAAAGTAGTGCACTATAGGGCTCTGGTCTAAAGTAGGCAATAGGGTGCCATTTGGAAGGCAGACAGACAGGAAAGACAAAAGGCCTATTGTATGTGATCTTACCTGTTATTTTATTCATGTTGTTTATTCTTCAAACATTCCAACTGCCAACTCATCTCGTATGATAATATCATTGTTATTACAAATGCTTGTTATTATTGTGTTTTTGTTATTGTTGTTTTGTTATTGTTTACCCTTGTGTTGTATGATTTTCCTTGTCTTTACGGTTTTAATCTTGAACATGCTGAAAAATGAAGTAATTTTCGTTCAGTTTTTGATCAGCTGTGAATTTGTCCTGACTGTGTCGATCTGGTCGGTTTGGTTGTGTGTGTGTGTGTGTGTGTGTGTGTGTGTGTGTGTGTGTGTGTGTGTGTGTGTGTGGTTTGGCTGTGAAGTAATGCTGTAGTTAGTAATGACTTAGTCATAGCTTAGTTAGTTAGTTAGTGTGACACCTTGTGATGTTATTTCTCTTTGATGTCAGTCCCACTCTCTCTCCTTTCTCTTCTTCTATCTATCACACGCCTCCGTCATCTGTCCGTCTGCATCATGTGTATCACAGGGGGGTGAGGAGGATCTATCTTAACACCAAAAATACAATTATAAAAGCACAAATAAAGATTAGGCACAAAATCGCTGAAAAACCCTTCCTATCACTGAAGCACTAGACAACACAGCCAATGGGGTTCCACTGAAAAACCCTTCCTATCACTGAAGCACTAGACAACACAGCCAATGGGGTTCCACAGAAAAACCCTTCCTATCACTGAAGCACTAGACAACACAGCCAATGGGGTTCCACAGAAAAACCCTTCCTATCACTGAAGCACTAGACAACACAGCCAATGGGGTTCCACTGAAAAACCCTTCCTATCACTGAAGCACTAGACAACACAGCCAGCCTATGGGGTTCCACTGAAAAACCCTTCCTATCACTGAAGCACTAGACAACACAGCCAATGGGGTTCCACTGAAAACCTTCCTGTTGGAACAGTAGAATGAGGAATGAGAACACCTTGTTCTAGTTCTTAGAACAGTCACAGAATTCTACAGCTACCAAGTCTCTGTACTGTATACCACCTTGCTACATCGTCTAAAGAACATGACCCTGTATACCACCTTGCTACATCGTCTAAAGAACATGACCCTGTGGTGTATACCACCTTGCTACATCGTCTAAAGAACATGTCCCTGTATACCACCTTGCTACATCGTCTAAAGAACATGACCCTGTATACCACCTTGCTACATCGTCTAAAGAACATGACCCTGTATACCACCTTGCTACATCGTCTAAAGAACATGTTGAATCCGAGAATTGAATTTATATAAATATTATGACATATATTGATTATGGTGATAGAGTTTAGCTGTCCGAGAAAAGGTCTGTAAATGAACACAACAACAACAGAATATATGACAACCGTTCAGTCAAAACTTAGGAAACACAAATACACAGCAGTTAAGACACCTGGACACCTGCTTCTGGTCAAAACTAGTGCACGACATAGGGATTAGGGTGCCAGACTGGTCAAAACTAGTGCACGACATAGGGATTAGGGTGCCAGACTGGTCAAAACTAGTAGTCATCTCTATAGGGACCTGTGAGATCTCTAGTGATCTCTGTTCTCTTTATTCCTCCAAGAGGAACTGTTGTTGTGCATTGAAGATACCACTCTGGCCTGATCCCAGATCTGTTTCTGATCTCTGGACAACTCCAGTGATGTCATTGTTATGACAATTCCACAGGAGTTGTCAAGAGAGAAACAGGCAAACTAAAACTGACTGGCACCCAGGCTAAACTGACTGGCACCCGCACCCAGGCGAAACTGACTGGCACCCAGGCTAAACTGACTGGCACCCACACCCAGGCTAAACTGACTGGCACCCAGGCTAAACTGACTGGCACCCACACCCAGGCTAAACTGACTGGCACCCAGGCTAAACTGACTGGCACCCGCACCCAGGCTAAACTGACTGGCACCCAGGCTAAACTGACTGGCACCCACACCCAGGCTAAACTGACTGGCACCCAGGCTAAACTGACTGGCACCCAGGCTAAACTGACTGGCACCCAGGCTAAACAGACTGGCACCCAGGCTAAACTGACTGGCACCCAGGCTAAACTGACTGGCACCCAGGCTAAACTGACTGGCACCCAGGCTAAAACAGACAGGCACCCAGGCTAAACTGACTGGAACCCAGGCTAAACTGACTGGCACCCAGGCTAAACTTGGCACCCAGGCTAAACTACCGGCACCCAATCTAAACTGACTGGCACCCAGGCTAAACTGACTGGCACCCAGGCTAAACTGACTGGCACCCAGGCTAAACTACCGGCACCCAGGCTAAACTGACTGGCACCCAGGCTAAACTACCGGCACCCAATCTAAACTGACTGGCACCCAATCTAAACTGACTGGCACCCAGGCTAAACAGACTGGCACCCAGGCTAAACAGACTGGCACCCAGGCTAAACAGACCTTCCACTCTCTCCTTCTCCTTGACTAACTTGTGTGGTGAATTATGATATGTATGAAATTACAATTGTCTGCACACATGACATGAGAATTACTATGAAAAGAAAGTGTCTGCTAAATGTTATATATTATTGTCTTAGTCATTGTTTACAATGAGATGTTGTATTTCCAGTGTCCTTCACCATTTACTGTTCTAATAAAGTCACATGACTGTCTTCACCTGGTATGTCTGTTCTAATAAAGTCACATGACTGTCTTCACCTGGTATGTCTGTTCTAATAAAGTCACATGACCATCTTCACCTGGTATGTCTGTTCTATTATGGTCTTAAGCTCTATTTTAAAGAAATCGCCCACCCCAAAAAAAAAAATATTTTACAAGCACTTGTTTTTTTCCTACTACTACCGACTTAGGCCCACTGACTTAGCTGAT
>NC_088233.1:3194575-3207075 GCF_036934945.1 Oncorhynchus masou masou
GAGAAAGAGAGAGAGAGATGGATCGACAGAGAGAAGAGGGGGAGAGAGAGAGCATGAGACAGAGATTGAAACGGGGAAGGAGAGAGAGACAGAGGGCGAGAGAGAGAGAGAGAGACAGAGAGAGAGAGACAGAGAGAGGGGCAGAGAGAAAGACAGAGAGAGAGAGAGACAGAGACAGAGAGAAGAGACAGAGAGAGACAGAGAGAGCGAGAGAGCGAGAGAGAGAGAGAGACAGGGAACAGAGAGAGACAGAGAGAGACAGAGAGACAGAGAGAGACAGGAGAGAGACAGAGAGAACAGACAGAGAGAGAGAGACAGAGAGAGAGAGACAGAGAGAGAGACAGAGAGAGAGACAGAGAGAGACAGAGAGAGAGAGAGAGAGAGAGAGAGACAGACAGACAGAGAGAGAGAGACAGAGAGACACCGAGAGAGACAGAGAGAGAGAGAGACAGAGAGAGATAGAGAGACAGAGAGAGACAGAGAAGACAGAGAGAGACAGAGACAGAGAGAGAGAGAAACAGAGAGAGAGACAGAGAGAGACAGGAGAGAGAGACAGAGAGAGAGACAGAGAGAGAGAGAGAGAGAGAGAGAGAGAGAGAGAGACAGAGAGAGAGAGAGAAGACAGAGAGAGACAGAGAGAAACAGAGAGAGACAGAGAGAGACAGAGAGAGAGAGACAGAGAGAGAGAGAGAGAGGGAAAGAAAGGAGAGACAAAGACAAATTAAGAGCAAGTCAGTCATACAGCGTGACTGAATTTAGTCATACAGCTAGTGACTGAATCATGTGTGAGTCATACAGCTAGTGACTGAGTCGTGTGAGTCATACAGCTAGTGATTGAATTGTGTGTGTCCCATACAGCTAGTGAATGAGTGCAGCTGGTGAATGAGTCTTGTGTGAGTCATACAGCTAGTGAATGACTGAGTCATACAGCTGTTGACTGAGTCGTGTTTCAGTCATACAGCTAGTGAATTAGTTGTGTGTAGGTCATACGCTAGTGAATGAGTCGTGTGAGTCATACAGCTAGTGAATGAGTCTTGTGTGAGTCATACAGCTAGTGAATTAGTCGTGTGTGAATCATGCAGCTAGTGACTGAGTCGTGAGTCATACAGCTAGTGACTGAGTCGTGGTGTGAGTCATACAGCTAGTGAATGAGTCTTGTGTGAGTCATACAGCTAGTGAATTAGTTGTGTGTGAGTCTGATGAATGAGTCGTGTGTGAGTCATACAGCTAGTGAATTAGTTGTGTGTGAGTCATACAGCTAGTGACTTAGTCGTGTGTGAGTCATACAGCTAGTGACTGAATCGTGTATGAGTCATACAGTTAGTGACCGAGTCTGAGAGACAGAAGGAAGACGTCACATGTCTCTGTGTGTTTCGTGTTGTAACTAATCTCCCTGTCACATTGGAACACGGACAGAGAAAGAGACATATTAATAATTTACAAGATGGCCAACCTGCAAGTTAGATAACCATTCACAGTCAATCATTCACCGACCCCAGCTCTAGAGACAGAGATAGATAGATGCTCTAGAAACATACTCAAGATTCATCCATACACACACACACCAACAAGAAACTGGACAGAGCAACAGGACACAGTGGTCTCAGTAACACCACTGGACAGAGCAGCAGGACACAGTGGTCTCAGTAACACCACTGGACAGAGCAGCAGGACACAGTGGTCTCAGTAACACCACTGGACAGAGCAGCAGGACACAGTGGTCTCAGTAGCACCACTGGACAGAGCAACAGGACACAGTGGTCTCAGTAACACCACTGGACAGAGCAGCAGGACACAGTGGTCTCAGTAACACCACTGGACAGAGCAGCAGGACACAGTGGTCTCAGTAGCACCACTGGACAGAGCAACAGGACACAGTGGTCTCAGTAACACCACTGGACAGAGAGCAGGGACAGTGGTCTCAGTAACACCACTGGACAGAGCAGCAGGACACAGTGGTCTCAGTAACACCACTGGACAGAGCAGCAGGACACAGTGGTCTCAGTAACACCACTGGACAGAGCAGCAGGACACAGTGGTCTCAGTAACACCACTGGACAGAGCAACAGGACACAGTGGTCTCAGTAACACCACTGGACAGAGCAGCAGGACACAGTGGTCTCAGTAACACCACTGGACAGAGCAGCAGGACACAGTGGTCTCAGTAACACCACTGGACAGAGCAACAGGACACAGTGGTCTCAGTAACACCACTGGACAGAGCAGCAGGGGACAGTGGTCTCAGTAACACCACTGGACAGAGCAGCAGGACACAGTGGTCTCAGTAACACCACTGGACAGAGCAGCAGGACACAGTGGTCTCAGTAACACCACTGGACAGAGCAGCAGGGGACAGTGGTCTCAGTAACACCACTGGACAGAGCAGCAGGACACAGTGGTCTCAGTAACACCACTGGACAGAGCAACAGGCACAGTGGTCTCAGTAACACCACTGGACAGAGCAGCAGGGGACAGTGGTCTCAGTAACACCACTGGACAGAGCAACAGGCAACAGTGGTCTCAGTAACACCACTGGACAGAGCAGCAGGGGACAGTGGTCTCAGTAACACCACTGGACAGAGCAACAGGACACAGTGGTCTCAGTAACACCACTGGACAGAGCAGCAGGACACAGTGGTCTCAGTAACACCACTGGACAGAGCAGCAGGACACAGTGGTCTCAGTAACACCACTGGACAGAGCAACAGGCAACAGTGGTCTCAGTAACACCACTGGACAGAGCAGCAGGACACAGTGGTCTCAGTAACACCACTGGACAGAGCAGCAGGACACAGTGGTCTCAGTAACACCACTGGACAGAGCAGTAACACCACTGGACAGGACAGTGGTCTCAGTAACACCACTGGACAGAGCAGCAGGACACAGTGGTCTCAGTAACACCACTGGACAGAGCAGCAGGACACAGTGGTCTCAGTAACACCACTGGACAGAGCAGCAGCTTTACCACTGGACAGAGCAGCAGGACACAGTGGTCTCAGTAACACCACTGGACAGAGCAGCAGGACACAGTGGTCTCAGTAACACCACTGGACAGAGCAGCAGGACACAGTGGTCTTAGTAACACCACTGGACAGAGCAGCAGGACACAGTGGTCTCAGTAACACCACTGGACAGAGCAGCAGGACACAGTGGTCTCAATAACACCACTGGACAGAGCAGCAGGACACAGTGGTCTCAGTAACACCACTGGACAGAGCAGCAGGACACAGTGGTCTCAATAACACCACTGGACAGAGCAGCAGGACACAGTGGTCTCAGTAACACCACTGGACAGAGCAGCAGGACACAGTGGTCTCAGTAACACCACTGGACAGAGCAGCAGGACACAGTGGTCTCAGTAACACCACTGGACAGAGCAGCAGGACACAGTGGTCTCAGTAACACCACTGGACAGAGCAGCAGGACACAGTGGTCTCTAACACCAGAGCAACAGGACACAGTGGTCCACTAACACCACTGGACAGAGCAGCAGGACACAGTGGTCTCAGTAACACCACTGAGACAGAGTGGCACACCACTGGACAGAGCAGCAGGACACAGTGGTCTCAGTAACACCACTGGACAGAGCAGCAGGACACAGTGGTCTCAGTAACACCACTGGACAGAGCAGCAGGACACAGTGGTCTCAGTAACACCACTGGACAGAGCAGCAGGACACAGTGGTCCTCAGTAACACCACTGGACAGAGCACTGGACAGGACACAGTGGTCTCAGTAACACCACTGGACAGAGAGCAGGACACAGTGGGACACAGTGGTCTCCAGTAACACCACTGGACAGAGCAGCAGGACACAGTGGTCTCAGTAACACCACTGGACAGAGCAGCAGGACACAGTGGTCTCAGTAACACCACTGGACAGAGCAGCAGGACACAGTGGTCTCAGTAACACCACTGGACAGAGCAGCAGGACACAGTGGTCTCAGTAACACCACTGGACAGAGCAGCAGGACACAGTGGTCTCAGTAACACCACTGGACAGAGCAGCAGGACACAGTGGTCTCAGTAACACCACTGGACAGAGCAGCAGGACACAGTGGTCTCAGTGGACAACACAGGACACAGTGGTCTCAGTAACACCACTGGACAGAGCAGCAGGACACAGTGGTCTCAGTAACACCACTGGACAGAGCAGCAGGACACAGTGGTCTCAGTAACACCACTGGACAGAGCAGCAGGACACAGTGGTCTCAGTAACACCACTGGACAGAGCAGCAGGACACAGTGGTCTCAGTAACACCACTGGACAGAAGCAGGACCACTGGACAGAGCAGCAGGACACAGTGGTCTCAGTAACACCACTGGACAGAGCAGCAGGACACAGTGGTCTCAGTAACACCACTGGACAGAGCAGCAGGACACAGTGGTCTCAGTAACACCACTGGACAGAGCAGAGCAGCAGGACACAGTGGTCTCAGTAACACCACTGGACAGAGCAGCAGGACACAGTGGTCTCAGTAACACCACTGGACAGAGCAGCAGGACACAGTGGTCTCAGTAACACCACTGGACAGAGCAGCAGGACACAGTGGTCTCAGTAACACCACTGGACAGAGCAGCAGGACACAGTGGTCTCAGTAACACCACTGGACAGAGCAGCAGGACACAGTGGTCTCAGTAACACCACTAACACCACTGGACAGAGTAACACCAGCAGGACACAGTGGTCTCAGTAACACCACTGGACAGAGCAGCAGGACACAGTGGTCTCAGTAACACCACTGGACAGAGTCAGTAACACCACTGGACCAGGCAGCAGGACACAGTGGTCTCAGTAACACCACTGGACAGAGCAGCAGGACACAGTGGTCTCAGTAACACCACTGGACAGAGCAGCAGGACACAGTGGTCTCAGTAACACCACTGGACAGAGCAACAGGACACAGTGGTCTCAGTAACACCACTGGACAGAGCAGCAGGACACAGTGGTCTCAGTAACACCACTGGACAGAGCAGCAGGACACAGTGGTCTCAGTAACACCACTGGACAGAGCAGCAGGACACAGTGGTCTCAGTAACACCACTGGACAGAGCAGCAGGACACAGTGGTCTCAGTAACACCACTGGACAGAGCAGCAGGACACAGTGGTCTCAGTAACACCACTGGACAGAGCAGCAGGACACAGTGGTCTCAGTAACACCACTGGACAGAGCAGCAGGACACAGTGGTCTCAGTAACACCACTGGACAGAGCACTGGCAGGACACAGTGGTCTCAGTAACACCACTGGACAGTAACACCACTGGCAGCAGGACACAGTGGTCTCAGTAACACCACTGGACAGAGCAGTCTCAGTAACACCACTGGACACAGTGGTCTCAGTAACACCACTGGACAGAGCAGCAGGACACAGTGGTCTCAGTAACACCACTGGACAGAGCAGCAGGACACAGTGGTCTCGGTCTCAGTAACACCACTGGACAGAGCAGCAGGACACAGTGGTCTCAGTAAACACCACTGGACAGAGCAGCAGGACACAGTGGTCTCAGTCACCACTGGACAGAGCAGCAGGACACACAGTAACACCACTGGACAGAGCAGCAGGACACAGTGGTCTCAGTAACACCACTGGACAGAGCAGCAGGACACAGTGGTCTCAGTAACACCACTGGACAGAGCAGCAGGACACAGTGGTCTCAGTAACACCACTGGACAGAGCAGCAGGACACAGTGGTCTCAGTAACACCACAGTGGTCTCAGTAACACCACTGGACAGAGCAGCAGGACACAGTGGTCTCAGTAACACCACTGGACAGAGCAGCAGGACACAGTGGTCTCACACCACTAACACCACTGGACAGAGCAGCAGGACACAGTGGTCTCAGTAACACCACTGGACAGAGCAGCAGGACACAGTGGTCTCAGTAACACCACTGGACAGAGCAGCAGGACACAGTGGTCTCAGTAACACCACTGGACAGAGCAGCAGGACACAGTGGTCTCAGTAACACCACTGGACAGAGCAGCAGGACACAGTGGTCTCAGTAACACCACTGGACAGAGCAGCAGGACACAGTGGTCTCAGTAACACCACTGGACAGAGCAGCAGGACACAGTGGTCTCAGTAACACCACTGGACAGAGCAGCAGGACACAGTGGTCTCAGTAACACCACTGGACAGAGCAGCAGGACAGAGTAACACCACTGGACAGAGGACACAGTGGTCTCAGTAACACCACTGGACAGAGCAGCAGGACACAGTGGTCTCAGTAACACCACTGGACAGAGCACAGGAGTGGTCTCAGTAACACCACTGGACAGAGCAGCAGGACACAGTGGTCTCAGTAACACCACTGGACAGAGCAGCAGGACACAGTGGTCTCAGTAACACCACTGGACAACACCACTGACAGAGCAGCAGGACACAGTGGTCTCAGTAACACCACTGGACAGAGCAGCAGGACACAGTGGTCTCAGTAACACCACTGGACAGAGCAGCAGGACACAGTGGTCTCAGTAACACCACTGGACAGAGCAGCAGGACACAGTGGTCTCAGTAACACCACTGGACAGAGCAGCAGGACACAGTGGTCTCAGTAACACCACTGGACAGAGCAGCAGGACACAGTGGTCTCAGTAACACCACTCCAGAGCAGCAGGACACAGTGGTCTCAGTAACACCACTGGACAGAGCAGCAGGACACAGTGGTCTCAGTAACACCACTGGACAGAGCAGCAGGACACAGTGGTCTCAGTAACACCACTGGACAGAGCACTGGACAGGACACAGTGGTCTCAGTAACACCACTGGACAGAGCAGCAGGACACAGTGGTCTCAGTAACACCACTGGACAGAGCAGCAGGACACAGTGGTCTCAGTAACACCACTGGACAGAGCAGCAGGACACAGTGGTCTCAGTAACACCACTGGACAGAGCAGCAGGACACAGTGGTCTCAGTAACACCACTGGACAGAGCAGCAGGACACAGTGGTCTCAGTAACACCACTGGAGCAGCAGGACACAGTGGTCTCAGTAACACCACTGGACAGAGCAGCAGGACACAGTGGTCTCAGTAACACCACTGGACAGAGAGCAGGACACAGTGGTCTCAGTAACACCACTGGACAGAGCAGCAGGACAGTAACACCACTGGACAGAGCAGCAGGACACAGTGGTCTCAGTAACACCACTGGACAGAGCAGCAGGACACAGTGGTCTCAGTAACACCAGCAGAGTTCAGTCTGCTCTACTTTCCCTTATTTGGACAATTGATTGATTTTCCAGAGATAGTTTACAGTAGTTTTCCTGCTATAGTTTACAGTAGTTTTCCAGAGATAGTTTACAGTAGTTTTCCTGCTATAGTTTACAGTAGTTTTCCTGCTATAGTTTACAGTAGTTTTCCTGCTATAGTTTACAGTAGTTTTCCTGCTATAGTTTACAGTAGTTTTCCTGCTATAGTTTACAGTAGTTTTCCTGCTATAGTTTACAGTAGTTTTCCTGCTATAGTTTACAGTAGTTTTCCTGCTATAGTTTACAGTAGTTTTCCTGCTATAGTTTACAGTAGTTTTCCTGCTATAGTTTACAGTAGTTTTCCTGCTATAGTTTACAGTAGTTTTCCTGCTATAGTTTACAGTAGTTTTCCAGAGATAGTTTACAGTAAGTATTCACCCCTCTTCGGCATTTTTCATATTTTGTTGCTTTACAACCTGGAAATAAAATAGATGTTTGGGGGAGTGGGGGGGGGTTGTTTCATTTGATTTACACAACATGCCTACCACTTTGAAGATGCAAACTACGTTTTTATTGTGAAACAAACAACAAATAAGACAAAAAAAATGAAAACTTGAGCATCATAACTATTCACCCCCCAAAGTCAATCCTTTGTAGAGCCACCTTTAGCAGCAATTACAGCTGCAAGTCTCCTGGGGTATGTCTCTATACGCTTGGCACATCTAGCCACTGGGATTGTTGTCCATTCTTCAAGGCAAAGCTGCTCCAGCTCCTTCAAGTTGGATGGGTTCCGCTTGGTGTACAGCAATCTTTAAGTCATATCATAGCGAACACCAAACATGTTTGCTTATTTTTTTCTTTAAAAGCAATGGCTTTTTTTCTGGCCACTCTTCCATAAAGCCCAGCTCTGTGGAGTGTACAGCTTAAAGTGGTCCTATGGACAGATACTCCCTTCTCCTCTGTGGAGCTTTGCAGCTCCTTCAGGGTTACCTTTGGCCTCTTTGTTGTCTCTCTGATTAATGCCCTCCTTGCCTGGTGTGAGTTTTGGTGGGCGTCCCTCTCTTGGCAGGTTTGTTGTAGATATAATTAATGGTGCTCCGTGGGATGTTTTGGATATATTGTTTTAGAACCCGACTCTGATCTGTACTTCTCCACAACTTTGTCCCTGACCTGTTTGAGAAGCTCCTTGGTCTTCATGGTGCCGCTTGCTTGGTGGTGATACAGACTCTGGGGTCTTTCAGAACAGGTGTATTTATATATACACTGAGATCATGTGACAGATCATGTGACACTTAGATTGCACACAGGTGGACTTTATTTAACTAATTATGTGACTTCTGAAGGTAACTGGTTGCACCAGATCTTATTTAGGGGCTTCATATCAAAGGGGTGGGGCTTCATAGCAAAGGGGAGGGGATTCATAGCAAAGGGGAGGGGCTTCATATCAAAGGGGGTGAATACATACACCCACCACTTTCCGTTTGGACTTTTTTAGAATTTTTTTAAATAAGTTATTTTTTTTTCATTTCACTTCACCAATGTGGACCAATGTCCATTACATGAAAAAAAAAAAAAAAAATCTATTTAAATTACAGATTGTAATGCAACAAAATAGGAAATGCCAAGGGGGATGAATATTTTTGCAAGACAGTAGGGGTAAAGTGGATATATGCATCGATAACAAACAGCGAGTAGCAGCAGCCTAAAAACAGTGTAAAAACCATGGGGGTGTCAATGTAAATAGTCTGGGGGGGTCAATGGAAAGTCTGGGGGGTCAATGTAAATAGTCTGGGGGTCAATGTAAATAGTCTGGGGGTCAATGTAAATAGTCTGGGGGGGTCAATGTAAATAGTCTGGGGGGGTCAATGTAAATAGTCTGGGGGGTCAATGTAAATAGTCTGGGGGGGTCAATGTAAATAGTCTGGGGGGGGGTCAATGTAAATAGTCTGGGGGGTCAATGGAAAGTCTGGGGGGGTCAATGTAAATAGTCTGGGGGATCAATGTAAATAGTCTGGGGGGTCAATGTAAATAGTCTGGGGGTCAATGTAAATAGTCTGGGGGTCAATGTAAATAGTCTGGGGGGTCAATGTAAATAGTCTGGGGGTCACTGTATATAGTCTGGGGGGGTCAATGTAAATAGTCTGGGGGGTCAATGTAAATAGTCTGGGGGGGTCAATGTAAATAGTCTGGGGGGTCAATGTAAATAGTCTGGGGGTCAATGTAAATAGTCTGGGGGGTCAATGTAAATAGTCTGGGGGGGTCAATGTAAATAGTCTGGGGGTCAATGTAAATAGTCTGGGGGTCAATGTAAATAGTCTGGGAGGGTCAATGTAAATAGTCTGGGGGGGGGTCAATGTAAATAGTCTGGGGGGGTCAATGTAAATAGTCTGGGGGGGTCAATGTAAATAGTCTGGGGGGGTCAATGTAAATAGTCTGGGGGGGTCAATGGAAAGTCTGGGGGGTCAATGTAAATAGTCTGGGGATCAATGTAAATAGTCTGGGGGTCAATGTAAATAGTCTGGGGGGTCAATGTAAATAGTCTGGGGGTCAATGTAAATAGTCTGGGGGTCAATGTAAATAGTCTGGGGGGTCACTGTATATAGTCTGGGGGGTCAATGTAAATAGTCTGGGGGGTCAATGTAAATAGTCTGGGGGGGTCAATGTAAATAGTCTGGGGGGTCAATGTAAATAGTCTGGGGGGTCAATGTAAATAGTCTGGGGGGGTCAATGTAAATAGTCTGGGGGGTTAATGTAAATAGTCTGGGGGGTCACTGTATATAGTCTGGGGGGTCACTGTATATAGTCTGGGGGTCAATGTAAATAGTCTGGGGGGTCAATGTAAATAGTCTGGGGGGTCAATGTAAATAGTCTGGGGGTCAATGTAAATAGTCTGGGGGGGTCAATGTAAATAGTCTGGGGGGTTAATGTAAATAGTCTGGGGGGTCACTGTATATAGTCTGGGGGTCACTGTATATAGTCTGGGGGGGTCAATGTAAATAGTCTGGGGGGTCAATGTAAATAGTCTGGGGGGGTCAATGTAAATAGTCTGGGGGGTCAATGTAAATAGTCTGGGGGGTCAATGCAAATAGTCTGGGGGGTCAATGTAAATAGTCTGGGGGGTCAATGTAAATAGTCTGGGGGGTCAATGTAAATAGTCTGGGGGGTCAATGTAAATAGTCTGGGGAGGTCAATGTAAATAGTCTGGGGGTCAATGTAAATAGTCTGGGGGGTCAATGTAAATAGTCTGGGGGTCAATGTAAATAGTCTGGGGGTTCCATTTGATTAATTGTTCAGCAGTCTTATGGCTTGGAGGTAGAAGCTGTTAAGAAGCCTTTTAGACCTAGACTTGGTGCTCGGTACCGCTGGGACGTGCGGTAGCAGAGAGAACAGTCTATGACTAGGGTGGCTGGAGTCTTTGGCCATTTTTAGGGCCTTCCTCTGACATCGCCTAGTATATAGGTCCTGGATGGCAGGAAGCTTGGCCCCAGTGATCTACTGGGCTGTACACACTACCCTCTGTAGCGTCCTATGGTCGGAGGCCGAGCAGTTGCCATACCAGGCGGTGATGCAACTGGTCAGGATGCTCTCAATGGTGCAGCTATAGAAATATTTGGAGGATCTGAGGACCCATGTCAAATCTTTTCAGTCTCTGGGGGGGGAAAAGGTGTTGTCATGCCCTCTTCATGACTTTCTTGGTGTGTTTGGACCATAATAGTTTGTTGGTGATGTGGACACCAAGGAACTTGAAACTCTCAACCCACTCCACTACAGCCCCGTCAATGAGAATGGGGGCGTGTTTGGCCCTCCTTTTCCACGTTGAGGGAGAGGTTGTTGCCCTGGCACACGAATGACAGGTCTTTAACCTCCTCCCTATAGGCTGTCTCATCGCTGTCGGTGATCAGGCCTACCACTGTTGTGGCGTCAGCAAACTTAATCATGGTGTTGGAGACATGCAGGAGGAGACTGAGCACACACCCCTGAGGGCCCCATGTTGAGGATCAGCGTGGCGGATGTGTTGTTACCTACTCTTACCACCTGGGGTGGCCCGTCAGGAAGTTCAGGATCCAGTTTCAGAGGGAGGTGTTTAGTCCCAGAGTCCTTAGCTTATTGATGAGCTTTGAGGGAACTATGGTGTTGGACACTGAGCTGTAGTCAATGAACAGCATCCTCACATAGGTGTTCCCTTTTTGTCCAGTTGGAAAAGTGTGGAGTACAATAGAGACTGCAATCATCTGTGGATCTTTTGGGGTATGAGAATTGGAGTGGGTCTAGGGTTTCCGGGATGATGGTGTTGATGTCAGCCATGACCAGCCTTTCAAAGTACTTCATGGCTACCGACGTGAGTGTTACGGGGCGGTAGTCATTTAGGCAGGTTACCTTTGCTGTCTTGGGCACAGGGACTATGGTGGTCTGCTTGAAACATGTAGGTATTACAGACTGGGAGAGACTGGAAATGTCAGTGAAGACATTTGCCAGTTGGTCCGCGCATGCTCTGATTACGCAAACTGGTAATCCATATAGCCCCACGGAATGTTGACCAGTTTAAAGTCTTACTCACATCAGCTGCGGAGAGCGTGATCACAGTCTTCCGGAACAGCTGGTGCTCTCATGCATGCTTCAGTGTTGCTTTCCTCGAAGCGAGCATAGAAGTAGTTTAGCTCATCCAGTAGTCTCGTGTCACTGGGCAGCTCTCGGCTGTGCTTCCCTTTGTAGTCCATAATAGTTTTCAAGCCCTGCCACATCCGACGAGTGTCAGAGCCGGTGTAGTAGGATTCAATCTTAGTTCTGTATTTATGCTTTGCCTGTTTGATGGTTCGTCTGAGGGCATAGTGGGATTTATTACGTCCGGATTCGTGTCCCACTCCTTGAAAGCGGCAGGTCTAGCGTTTGCAAAGCGGATGTTGCCTGTAATCCATGGCTTCTGGTTGGGATATGTACGTACGGTCACTGTGGTGACGACGTCGTCGATGCACTTATTGATGAAGTCAGTGACTGAGGTGGTGTACTCTTTCATGCCATTGGATGAATCCCGGAATATATTCCAGTCTGTGCTATTAAAACAACAATCCTGTCGTGTGGCATCCGCGTCATCAGCCCACTTCCGTATTGAGCGAGTCACTGGTACTTCCTGATTTAGTTTTCGCTTGTAAGCAGGAATCAGGAGGATAGCATTATGGGAGAGCTATGTCAGAACCAATTTGCTACGTAGCTAAAATCTGGGCCAACGTTTGTTCTACACGGTCTCTAAATGAAATGATCCTGTGTCGTAGAAGGCTAAAACAACTGCAGTGTGTTTCTAATCTTTCAGT